>NC_084621.1:38856977-38979477 GCF_033978795.1 Nerophis ophidion | reverse complement strand
GTTCTTCCCGTGACTGCGTGGGTTCCCTCCGGGTACTCCGGCTTCCTCCCACCTCCAAAGACCCTAACACACCTTAACCACGCCTGCCCAACCCCGCCCACTTCAACTTCCTCATGTTCTCTCAGGAAGAGCATGTCCCAAATTCCAAGCTGCTGTTTTGAAGCATGTTAAAAAAAACAATGCACTTTGTGACTTCAATAATAAATATGACAGTGCCATGTTAGCATTTTTTTCCCATAACTTGAGTTGATTTATTTTGGAAAACCTTATTACATTGTTTAATGCATCCAGCGGGGCATCACAACAAAATTAGGCATAATAATATGTTAATTCCATGACTGTATATGTCAGTATCGGTTGATATCGGAATCGGTAATTAAGAGTCGGGAAAAAAGCCATTACCGGACATCTCTATTTCATACATTACAATTCAATTCATCCAACGTGATTTTGTCATTACTAATTTGTGTTTATCCTGTGTTTGCTTATTTTTCTGTTCTTCTCTTTCTCTTCTAAGTTGCCATTTCCTGTGTTGTATTTTCCAGCCTTGCTTCTAAGACGAGGTTGGTGCATTGTTTTGCATTGCTTGAATGCACATTGGCAGCGTTGCGTTTTGTTTAGGCCTTTAGTCGCGTTCACGCCGTGTGCATGTTTTTCACCCGACTACAAGTTTTCTGTATTTACCTGTGGTCTCTTGCTGAGCCACATTGGTGCTCCCTTCTTTTTGGACCATTTAACCACATTTTACCTGCACGTCGCCTGCTGTCTCTGCATCTTGGGGTCACGCCAACAGCCAGCATACGGCACTGTGACAGTTGCCTCGGTTTAGATGAACAATTGTACTTTGAAGTATCCAAACAAGACTGAAGCACAGAGGACCACTGTGAAGCCGTTACCATAGACTCAGTCACGACACACACAGCATTGCGATGTGTGTTGTAACACACACACGCACACACGCACGCGCGCACGCACACACGCACGCACGCACACACGCACACACACGCACACACACACACACACACACACACACACACACACACACACACATTCCATGGCCTTGGAGATATTTGGCTCTTTCATAGCTCATGAAAGATGGGACACACAGACAGAAAGAGAAATAGTTCTTTGCCTTCATTCTCTCCCCCGGAAAAGGAACATACAGTATGAACACTGCACAGTCACTTAGTGTACAAGCTATGGAAGACATCAACAAGATGTGAAGGCCAGACTAACTTAATGTTGAGTAGATGTGCATCTCTAACATCTGCGACAAATTCAATTTGATGTCATGTGCAGACCTGACTGGAAGTCATCCAGGCCACAAATTGCCTAATTCAATAAACTGTACAATCAGAACAGTGGATTTCATGTTAAACATAGTTCTTCTTTTTTAGTGGTTTTAAAATCATGTTATTATGTTCTGGTCCCTATTTGATCTGCTTTTTTTGGCCACAACATTAGGTACTAGGGGTGCTCAATTCAAATTCCAAATCTTGTTTTTTTTATTCCAATTATAAACAGATTCATAATTTTCAAGAATCAATAAAAAAATAAAAACATTTTTTAAATGTTGTGCACTTTTTTTTGCATTTTTTCTTAAAGAAAAATTTTTGGGAGAAAAAACATTAGACAACTATCATTAGATAACATTATAATTTATACTGTTGATTTTATCCATTTTTTTTTTTTTTGTCTTGTTTTTAATAAATATTAAATTTTATGTTCTTTTAATTCAGTTTATAGCCTATGTATTGTAAAACTGAGATTGGGTTGTGGTTGTGCTGTTTTATTTTATTAGTTTAACATTCTGTGATTTTTGTAATTACAATTTTTTTTAAATACATTTTCAAAATGTTGTTTTTAGACCAACAACCAACGTGTGATAAGTCGTACATAGGCAGCCAAGAAGAGCTTTTTTTAACCTGTAACTATTTTTTAAAATGGTTTTGTTATACCGTATTTTTCGGACTATAATTCGCAGTTTTTTTCATAGTTTGGACATATACCCTGGAGCGACTTATGTGTGAAATGATTAAAACGTAACCGTAAAATATCAAATAATATTATTTATCTCATTCGCGGAAGAGACGAAGAAAATGTCAGCAATCCTCACACACACATCAGCCAATAAGAATTTGGCGGGGGAGGGTCATGGCAGAAGTGCATTGTGGGTCATGGAATGCTAACTGCTATATGCTATATGCTAATGCCGTAGCTATTAAAATGGATCATTTCAACGTTGGCGGTAACTTATAAAAACTGAGAAGGGCTGAACAAAAATGGCACCGAAAGGGAAATCATGTACTGCAGATTACAAACTGGATGTCGTGAAATATGCAGCAGAAAACGACAAGAGGAGGCGGCACATACCTTTGGAGTTGGCAGAGTTGTTTAGAAGCGACATCGAGGAAGAATATTTCATCGGATTTATCGATTAGAAGTGACAGATTGTTTGGTAAACATATTGCCTGTTCTATATGTTATAGTTATTTGAATGACTCTTACCATAATATGTTACGTTAACATACCAGGCACCTTCTCAGTTGGTTATTTATGCGTCATATAACATACACTTATTCAGCATGTTGTTCACTATTCTTTATTTATTTTAAATTGCCTTTCAAATGTCTATTCTTGGTGTTGGATTTTATCAAAAAAATTTCCCCCAAAAATGCGATTTATACTCCAGTGCGATGTATGTATGTTTTTTTCCTTCTTTATTATGCATTTTCGGCTGGTGCGACGTACACTCCGGAGCGATGTATAATCCCAAAAATACGGTACTCAATTTTATATGACAAGAATCATAGAATGGCCACATCAAGAATTGGAATTGAATCGAATCGTGAGGTGCCCTAAGATTCCCACCTCTATTAGGTACACTTGCACCATCTAATGAGATCCATTAGAAGATTGGGCCTTTATTAATATAATAAGATGTATTGTAAGGAATAAAACTTTAATAGCCACTCCCCATTGCCAATTATGTAAATGGGGATTTTTGAGCGCTATTTCCTCAATCTGTTATAATTTTGTGCATATTTGTTTGTGTAGTAACAGCTTTGAATTAAAAACAACTCACAAAAATGAGATGAAATCAATGCCCCCTGCCCCCTCACCATGCTGGATGATGCCATGCTCGAGGAGGCGTCGTCCCAGCTGCTCCGTCTCCTCCCTGGTCGCCATCTCGCCCTCTTGGACCAGCCAGTCAATGAACTCGGCGGCCACCAGCGTCCGCTCGAAGGTCCCGCCTTCCTCCTCCCTGGTCTGCAACAGGCTGTTCTCTGTGTTCATCAACCTGGACAACATTGAGGGGACTTTAGTGATGGAAGAAGCAGTTATTATATAACACCTGAAATGCAACATTTGCAAAAACAATGTTAAAGGTGACTGCCACTCAAAAGAATGGTGTAGCAGATTTACAAGTCAGTATTTTTGTTGAGTGTTGAAATTATAAATGCATGCAAAATGTGACGGAGCAGCAGCTCAGACACATTCCGGAGATTATAATCTGAATAATTGGAAATGCTTTGAATCTAAAATGTTATTCTGCTAAACTCTCAAATCTTTTAAGATGCTGATTAACATAACTCAATGTGTTTCAGCCATGTGTATAAAATATTGTAAAATAAATATAGAAATGTTACATCATATTTTTAACAGTCTAATTAAATGTATTCCTATTTTTTAAAATAATACATCACAATTTATGTTTTGTCTTTACAGAGTGTTGATTGATGCTGTCAGAGGTGTTAATGTAACAATAACAGGTTTATTATTGCATTACAGCACACTTGGGATGTAACTATATGAAAATGTAATTTCGCTATTATTGTGAACTGAGAGAGGCACCAGCGCCCCCCGCAACCCCAAAGGGAATAAGGTGTAGAAAAATGGATGGATGGATGGATAATCACATTGTTTTTATTTTCATGGTATTGTTGAACATGCTACTACAGACACTGAAAACTTACGTGTTTCATTGAAAACGTCTTCATGTCTTGTATTCATGCTAGCATTTAAGCCAGCAAGCGATTAGCGCACTCGCTGCTTCTGTACGAAATGAGCAGCATCACTGCAAGTTTTGCGATGATGAAAATTTTAAACGGTTAATAATAAAGTGATTTAATGAAGGTCGAAACACATCATTTACATATATTATAAAAACATTTTCTTCCTCAGAACTGTACAGCGTGTGTAATTTACTTGCATTTGCAACTAAAAATAGGCTGTGCCAATACAAAAAAAAGGGGTGCATGTGCAAATACTGATTTTAACCCCTCAATTTGCATTTTGCTCTTAATATAAATCTATTCAAATTGGACTAAACTAAAGTAAAACCTTTGCACATTTCTATATAATGTTTGAAACTACCTCAAACATAACCAAATGGACAAGTGATTGACGCGGAAGTGTCACTAACTACTGCAGTGAAGTGTGTGTCCCTCCTTCTCCTCTTCCTCCTCCATGCACAGAAGGGATGGGGGATTTCACACACTCAGAGTTTTCAAACACGGAAGAAACATCTTAGTTGGAGGAACAGTTCAGTAAAAGCAGCGTTAATTTTGTTCACTAATAATTTTTGTCCTTTCTTATCGTCAACGACCCATTTTCCTTTGAAGAAATTAGGACGATAACGAATGAAAACAAAAGTACGATTTTTATATTTTTACCCGTTAAATCAAGACTCCTTACAAGACATCAATACAATATGTCTTTTTCACCAGAAAGAAAGACAAGCGAATACACAATTCACTTTTCCCGCAGTAGACAAGAAAACATCTTGTGAACCCCCTGGCTCATTTTCTCCCGTAAAAATAGAACCAACTTGAAGTACAGTCTGCAGACTAACCATCGGGACGTTTACGCAACAGTAAGTAGGCCAAAGCTAATATTTGGAAATGACCCACATTGTACTTAATTACTGATACTATGAGAGCTGGTAGAATAAAAGCAACACCGCTTTCTTTACCAAAAATCAATACTGACTTCAAAACAAATTGCTTTTGTCGTGGAGCATGATGCTGTGATCAGCTGAGCCGAGGAGGCCTAAGTATTTATTAAAAACAAGGCAGAGGTTTTATTCAACAATTACATTCCATATTTTTGGCCACTGTAACATATGTACACAGTTAAAACAGTAACACAGTGTTTGAATATAGGAAAATAAAACCCTGTACTTTCATCAAGTGACTCTTTAAATGGAGCCATTGTACCACTACCATGGCTTGAGTCACTGGTCTAAATAAATAGTACATGTTCCATCATTAAAATTACATTTTAATGATGGAACAGAAAATAGTTACAGTGTTATTGAGCATAATAGTTAAAATATGATTCATGTAAGTTATGCACTCCGAATTTCATGTATAAAATATTTATGTAAATAATGTAACACTGTACTATAGCACTTCTCACTACATTTTTAATGCTAGGATTTGAGCGTCAAATACATGTTTATGTTCCATTTTCATTATTTCCTGTTAAATAATTTAATTACAAGTGTACGCAATGCGCATAATTATATTATATACTTCGGTCAGAGCAAGTGAATATGTTGTACTCCATCATGCACCTACAGTAGCTCTATTAGTGTTAGTTTAGTGGTGTTCTCGGCGTTTAATTGAGTGTTGCAGTAAGCCTTATGATGGCATTCTGTTTATATGTATGAATAAGGTGTTAAGAATGAAATTGGGATATTTGAGACATTTCACATTACTCCTAAATATCATCTGTGCTGGTATTGTTTTCAAATTAGTACCACCGGTGCTACTGGTGAAAAAGCAAAGCATACAGCTCTGATTCTGACATTTTCTGCAAATATGTGCAATGCAATGCAGATACATATCTTGTTTAATTTTTTTCCATTTTATTTTTATTTTCAACACGACTCCATGGCCTTTGAGCTCCCCTTCAATTAGCTGAATGTTGAAGAGACTGTGTTGGTGATCCTGAACCTTTCTCTGTTGTTTATTGTTAATGTTATTGTTAATTGGTTTTCTATGTATACACCAACCTGTCTTGGGACTACAGACAGAAACCAGCCTTGGGCTAAAACCTGACATATTTACATATAGTAGATACTGTATTATCATCAATATGTGCTGTCCTTATTTTAAATAAAGAATAAACCAAACCAACAGCACACGGATATATTTATCATGTTATGACCTTTTGTTGAAGCTGTAAAAGGAAATTAGGTGCAGCTCTACACTACTGCAAGTGGGTCAGTGTGTGTGTGTGTTTGTGTATGTGTCAAGGAAAAGTACCGTCCATAGTTAGGACATAAATCATGGTCCCAATAAGGAAAACTATTGCATCTAATAGAGAATGTCTCTTTTGAACCGTTGGTGGTGAAATTATCAAAATTAGGGTGGTCACAAAAAGGAGGGATTTTTCAAATTGACTTTGTGTTGGTTTGAAAAGTGCTCCCCCAATGGTCAAGATATGAAATAATAAGTGTGTGTAAAAATTTGAAGTGCTCCCCCTCTGGCCAACATATGTAATAACAAGTAATAACAAGTGTGTGTAAGAAATTGGAATGTCAATTAATCAATCAATGATTATTTATTTAGCCCTAAATCACTAGTGTCTCAAAGGGCTGCACAAACCACAACACAAACCACAACGACATCCTCGGTAGAGCCCACATAAGGGCAAGGAAAACTCACACCCAATGGGACGTCGGTGACAATGATGACTATGAGAAACCTTGGATGTGTCCCCTTTGGCCAAAATTAATACAAAAAATAAATAAATATGTATATAGAGACATGCTGTAATAACTTTAAGTAAATAATGAAGATTAAAAACCAGTTAAAAACAAAAAAATAATTTAAAAAATACTAAAAGCTCCCCTTTCTTCTATTTGCGTGGTATGTACGTATTATTAATGTCGTAAATACAAATCTTTATATATCTAGAAAGGGTGGTCCTAAAAAGGTAGGCATTTTTCAGAGGTCCCAAGAAGGTAAGAAATACAAGAATGTATGTGTGTGTGTGTGTCAAGGAAAAGTACCGTCCATAGTTAGGACATAAATCATGGTCCCAATAAGGAAAACCACTAACTAACTAGAGAATGTCTCATTTGCACCCTTGGTGGTGAAATTATCAAAATTAGGGTGGTCCCAAAATGGAGGGATTTTTCAAATGTACTTTGTGTTGGTTTTAAAAGTGTTCCCCCTCTGGTCAACATTCGGAAATAACAAGAATGTGTAAACATTTAAAGTGCTCCCCCTCTGGCCAACATATATAAAAACAAGGGTGTGTAAGAAATTGAAATGCGTCCCTTTTGGCCAAAATTAATTAAAGCAATAAAATAAATATGTATGTAGAGACATGCTGTAATAACTTGAAGTAAATAATAAAGATTAAAAACCAACTAAAAACTAAACATTATACAAAAAATATTAAAAGCTTACCTTTTTTATATTTGCGTAGTATGTACATATTATTAATGTTGTAAATAGAAATCTTTATATATCTAGAAAGGGTGGTCGTAAAGAGGTAGGCATTTTTAGGAGGTCCCAAGAAGGTAAGAAATACAAGAAAGTATGTATTTGTGTGTGTGTGTGTGTGTGTGTGCAAGTGTGTGCATGAGCGTGTGTGTGTGTGTGTGCGTGCGTGTGCGTGCGTGTGTGAGTGCGTTTCCTTGAATCGGCAATAAATGTGATAGGACGTTGCCGGTGTGAAACATGCACAACAAAAGCTACACACAAACTAACAACAGACCAGACAAGTACACACATGCACAAAGCAGAACTGCTGACTGCTGTCACTGTCTCAACCCTGCACAACACACACACACACACACACACACACACACACACACACACACGCACAAACGTCATTTAACACCAGTGGCCAAGTCGGTGAGACAATGTCCCATGCAGACACACCGCGCTGGTACGGATCAGCCACCTTTGAATGGGTTCATGTCTCAACATGTCAGTAAAGTGCACTAAACCTGGGAGTATCTTGACAGGCCATTGATCACACACTAGAACTGTCACTGTTGACTGACATGCCTAAATCCGAAGCAACTGCAAGCCATTTATCTGACACATGTTACAGCTAACCATCAGTCAAATTAGGATGGGAAAGCAGAGAGAATAACGTCAATGAAAATATTGCTGCTAATCGCCAGCAAGTGTTCAATAAATGTAAAAGTGATGTTAAATGTTAATGTGTCCATTCCATTCGTCAATTCTATGTATTTTGCAATGTTTTCTGCATACTAAACTATAAAATGTGTTGTATGTTCATATTTTTGGGTGTCTGGACTGATTAGATTTGTATGAATTGTTAAGTGAAAATTTGCTTCAATTTTTGTACGATTCCGTTTTTTAATCGAAAAACCAAGTAAACTGAGTTGTGGCCTCATAGAGACTTCCACTCGTAATCATGAAGCATAAAATGGCTAAATTAATTTAAAATATCAATACTACAGTAGTATTGCCCACTAGATTTGACCAACCAATCACGCACATTGTTCAGTATTGTGGCCACTGATTGGCTCAGCCTCAGTCAACATTACTATATCGGAATAAACAAGTGTAAATATAACTATGTGGGTGTTATTTCATGATTGGAGTGCTCTCCTAATGTTACAAATTGTGTTTAGAAGTGTGTGTTTTGAAAAAGGTGCCGAGGGTCTCGTGGCTTGTGCAGCCCTTTGAGACACTCGTGATTTAGTGCTATATAAGTAAACTTTGATTGATTGATTGAAAACGGTACTATACCAGCTTTGAAAAATACCGGTACCGTTTATGCTGCTATGCGGCCGTGACTACCGAGCCGAGACGCATGATGTTGAGTGCATCAAAACGCACACACAAAGAGCATACAAGCAATAACATCGCGGGGAGGAAGAATTGCAAAAAAACGGCATTAATACTAGTTACCAAAATGGGTGCATGAAACGAAACATGGAGGTATTTGGGCTTAAAAACAAATGATAAAGGTGTTCACACCCAAATGGAGATTCATATTTTTTTTAATTTTATACAAGTTTTTTAAAATTTTATTTCTGCTTGTATTTTATTTATTTTATTTTTGTATTTTTCTGTGATATTCTGGGTCTGAAATAAAATGACTACTAGTACTACTACTACTATTCTAAATTGATTCATGATTTAAAAAAATGGGGAAAAAAAAGTATATATAATATATATATATTTTTTAAGAATCTTTTTTTTTTTCATTTTAGGCTATCTCCATGCAACCAAAAGTTGCATTTGTAACATGTAACCTGTTTTGAAAGTGTCAGTATAAGAAAATAAACAAAATAAAAGTTTCAGTATAATTCTTATAAAATCGTGTTGAATCGAGATTCAATTCTGAATCAAATTGTCACACCAGGAATCTGAATTGGATCTAATCATAGAGTACTATCTGGATAACAGTTTTTGTTATGTTTTAAATAGGGGTGTAACGGTACGTGTATTTGTATTGAACTGTTTCGGTACGGGGGTTTCGGTTCGGAGGTGTACCGAACGAGTACACATGCTAGCAGCAACCGGGCTAGGACAACATGTTAAAGCCAGAGCTGGAAGACCCTCCTGCCTCGTTAAGATCTCCCGTTTGGGAACACTTTGGCTGTGCGATTAAACAATGGAGGACGGAGGTTTGCCAATATTGTTTAGCAGCTGCTTCTGACAACACGTCAAACATGTGTTGCACCTTTCCTGCTTCCGGCTCCCAGACCGTAGTCGAGGTCTTGCACACAGCCAATCCAACAAAACACCAGCCACTCCCCGCACTCACGCTACCGCTCCCTCACCCCACTCGCCCACACACTCACCTCACATGCTGTCACATATTAAAGGGCCACACACACACATACGCTACTCTCATAACACATGCTAACCCATTTGAAGCGTCACCACCCCATTCAAGCAGCCTCTCCTCGGCGAGTCAGGCAGGGCTAAAGCAATAACAAATGTTTTTATCGCAGCAGATTTAAGTCCATTTTGCATTAAAAAATTGATTTTGACCCACTTCTATGGTGGAAGAACAATGAGCCCATATATCCTCTTACTGCCAAGTTAGCCAGGCTGGGGGCGGGAAGAAAAGTTCATCTGAGGCTGCGTTGACTTGAAACTGTTTAATGTTGCACTTTTTATATGTAGAAGAAAAGTTTTGTCATCTTATTTACCGTATTTCCTTGAATTGCCGCCGGGGCGCTAATTAATTTAAAACCTCTTCTAACTCTTGCGCTTACCAAAGGCATGCGGTAAAAGTAAGCATGCGCTAATTATTTAAAACTTCTTTTCACTCCGGCACTTACCAAAGGTATGCAGTAAAAATTTGAGTGTGATGTAAGTTTGGACCTTAAATCCTACTGAATAGCTCTTAATCTTCTTCCCTTTATGCGATTTCAAATTACCGGTATTGAAATCAGCCTCCTCCGTTTTGAAAATGATGACAGGGGAAGTGTCACTCGTGATGTCACGAGTTTGACCAGGCGGTAATACTAAGCATGCGCTAATTATTTTGGGAAGCAACAACTTGAGGCAGTTTAACGTTGATTAACGTGGACGCCGACTTAAACAAGTTAAAAAACTTATTGGGGTGTTACCATTTATTGGTCAGTTGTACGGAATATGTACTGTGCTTTGCAATTTACTAATAAAAGTCTCAATCAATCAATAAAAAAAAGCACCTTATATGTAGAAAGAGTTTGTTAAGAACCCATTTTGAGCCTTATCTTATTTAGTTTTTATTTTATATATGTTGACCACATTAACCCTGTCAATGGACCCTGTGTGTATATGTATGTTATGCCATTGTTTACAAATTTGGTAAATAAATAACCAAAAAGTGTATATTTTGTTGTTTTCTTACTTTACCGAAAATGAACCGAACCGTGACCTCTGAACCGAGGTATGTACATAACCGAAATTTCTGTGCACCGTTACACCCCTAGTTTTAAGTGATTTTGTTCTCTCTTGAGAAAATTAAAAGGAAGAGTGTAGAAAGCAGTGGAGAAAAAAGGTATGGGTTGTATTATTAGGGCTACTGTCTGCCTGCAGCATCCTCCCAGAGGGGTTCATTAATATCAAAACTCTGTTGTTCTGTTTAATCCCAGTGGTGATGCACTGAAGACACACAACTTGTTTGAACGTCATATTGAGATAGATTACAACTCTAAGTGGTAAAGCCTTTCTGCCCAATAATGCAGGTACAAATTGAGGATGCAATATTCCATGAACGCTGACTGTGTGTGTGTGCACAGTGTCATCCAGGTTGGTTTAAGTCAACAGCACATGTTAGCTCAAGCACAGTGGTTTCAGCAATAGCACCTCCAGGGTTGTGTAAGACATACACACCGTATGTATGGCTAACAAAGCAAATGGCTGTGACCTGAATATGCAGTGTGCATTATTAAGTCTCTGCAAATAACACACTGGACTCCATCTGGGTGCACATTTGCATGTGTACCAAATTAAACTAACAGTATCTGTTTTAGTGTTTCCCCTATATTCATTTAGATTTATAATGTGGTGGGTCGCCACAAGTAAATGCACAGCAAGGATAAATTCGGACATCCTCACTTGGCAATGATGTAAAGTGAAGGTAAAAAAAGAGTACGACGGAAACAGCACGAACAAAGATAGTGTGTCTGTACGTTTGTCCTAAGCATAAAGAATTACATAAAGCTGATGATTTGAGAGCAGAGACAACAGTTGTTCTGCCTGGGACTCTTATGCAACTATGAGGACAGTCTGTGTGTATTCTTAGTCTGTGTGGTGTCTAGAAACACATGAAAACCAGGGCGTGTGTTTGGAGCTGGGTGTTCATAGAGGTGCAAAACTGTAAATTTGTAGTGTAAATGCATTTCAGTACGTCTAATGAAAGGACTTGATAAACCAGCCAAGAGAGAGGTGGAGAAAGTAAACCATTCTAGGAAAAAAATCAACAGCTGAGGACAAACAAAAGCAGTTCCATTAGTGATGTTCCAGTCAGCCCTAATTGGACAAATACTCTTAATTGAACTTCCAATAATCTCTCATTCCCCCCAAACTGAAAAGCTTCTAAAATAATTAATTTTAAAACAAGCTACTGTCCGATTTAGCAGCAGAATTATGTTTGAAACATTCATGGTTTTGGTGCGTTAGATTGCAGAGGCCATCGTGTCTCCTCAGAGAAACAACAGGAAACTGTAGGCTACACATTGTAATGTAATGCACCACCTCAAGCTGCACCATGTAATGCACCACATAAAGCTACACAACATTATGTAATGCACCACTTGAAGCCAAACAAAGTAATGCAATGCACCATAAAAAGATACACATTGTACCGTATTTTTCAAATTATAAATCGCTCCGGAGTATACGTCACAACTGCCGAAAATGCATAATAAAGAAGGAAAAAAACATACAAACCCCGTTTCCATATGAGTTGGGAAAATGTGTTAGATGTAAATATACATGGAATACCAATGATTTGCAAATCTTTTTCAACCCATATTCAGTAGAATGCACAACAAAGACAATATATTTGATGTTCAAACTCATAAACTTTATTTTTTTTTGCAAATAATAATTAACTTATAATTTCATGGCTGCAACACGTGCCAAAGTAGTTGGGAAAGGGCATGTTCACCACTGTGTTATATCACCTTTTCTTTGAACAACACTCAATAAACGTTTGGGAACTGAGCAAACTAATTGTTGAAGCTATGAAAGTGGAATTCTTTCTCATTCTTGTTTTATGAAGACCTTTAGTCGTTCAACAGTCCGGGGTTTCCTGTGTCATATTTTACGCTTCATAATGGGCCACACATTTTCAATGGGAGACAGGTCTGGACTGCAGGCGAGCCAGGAAAGTACCCGCACTCTTTTACTACGAAACCACGCTGTTGTAACACGTGGCCTGGCACTGTCTTGCTGAAATAAGGAGGGGCGTCCATGATAATGTTGCTTGGATGACGACATATGTTGCTCTAAAACCTGTATGGATCATTCAGCATTAATGGTGCCTTCACAGATGTGTAAGTTACGCATGCCTTGGGCACTAATACACCCCCATACCATCACAGATGCTGGCTTTTGAACTTTGCGCCTATAACAATCCGGATGGTTGTTTTCCTTTTTGTTCCGGTAGACACCACGTCCAGTTTCCGAATATAATTTTAAATGTAGACTCGTCAGACCACAGAACAATTTTCCACTTTGCATCAGTCCATCTTAGATGAGCTCGGGCCCAGCAAAGCCAGCTGCGTTCCTTGGTGTTGTTGATAAATGGGTTTTGCTTTGCATAGAACAGTTTTAACTTGCACTTACAAATGTAGCAATCAACTGTAGTTACTGACAGTGGTTTTATGAAGTGTTCCTGAGACCATGTGGTGATATCCTTTACACACTGATGTCGGTTTTTGATGCAATACCGCCTGAGGGATCAAAAGTCCGTAATACCATCGCTTATGTGCAGGGATTTCTCCAAATTCTCTGAACCTTTTGATGATTTTACAGACAGTAAATGGTAAAATCCCTAAATTCCTTGCAATAGCTCGTTGAGAAATGTGGTTCTAAAACTGTTCGACAATTTGCTTACTAATTGGTGACCCTCACCCCATCCTTGTTTGTGAATTACTTAGCATTTCATGGAAGCTGCTTTTATACCCAATCATGGGACCCACCTGTTCCCAATTAGCCTGCACACCTGTGGGATGTTCCAAATAAGTGTTTGATGAGTATTTCTCAACTTTATCAGTATTTATTGCCACTTTTCCCAACTTCTTTGTCATGTGTTGATGGCATCAAATTCTAAAGTTAATGATTACTTGCAAAAAAAAAAATGTTTATCAGTTTGAACATCAAATATGTTGTCTTTGTAGCATATTCAACTGAATATGGGTTGAAAATGATTTACAAATCGTTGTATTCCGTTTATATTTACATTTAACACAATTTCCCAACTCATTTGGAAACAGGGTTTATACATACGTCGCACTGGAGTATAAATTTCATTTTTGGGGGAAATTTATTTGATAAAATCCAACACCAAGAATAGACATGTGAAAGGCAATTTAAAATAAATAAAGAATAGTGAACAACAGGCTGAATAAGTGTACGTTATATGACGCATAAATAACCAACAGAGAACTTGCCTGGTATGTTAACGTAACATATTATGGTAAGAGTCATTCAAATAACTATAACATATAGAACATGCTATACGTTTACCGAACAATCCGTCACTCCTAATCGCTAAATCAGATGATATCTTCTTCCTCGATGTCGCTTCTAAACAACTCTGCCAACTCCAAAGGTATGCGCCGCTTCCTCTTGTCGTTTTCTGCTGCATATTTTACTACGTCCAGCTTGTAATCTGCAGTATGTGATTTCCCTTTCGGTGCCATTTTTGTTCAGCCCTTCTCAGTTTTTATAAGTTACCGCCAACGATGAAATGATCCATTTTAATAGCTATGGCAGTAGCATTTAGCATATAGCATTCCATGACCCACAATGTACTTC
The DNA here is from genome assembly GCF_033978795.1 of Nerophis ophidion. Taxonomy (NCBI): domain Eukaryota; kingdom Metazoa; phylum Chordata; class Actinopteri; order Syngnathiformes; family Syngnathidae; genus Nerophis; species Nerophis ophidion. The sequence goes on along the minus strand of NC_084621.1, from coordinate 38,964,991 downwards.
TGTCATGACCCTCCCCCGCCGAATTCTTATTGGTTGACGTGTGTGTGACGATTGCTGACATTTTCTTCGTCTCTTCCGCGAATGAGATAAATAATATTATTTGATATTTTACGGTAATTTGTTAAAAATTTCACACATAAGTCGCTCCGGAGTATATGTCGCACCCCCGGCCAAACTATAAAAAAAACTGCGATTTATAGTCCGAAAAATGCGGTAATGCACCTTAAAATTTACACAACATAATGTAATGCACTACAAAAAGCTACACAATGTAATGCACCATGTAAAGCTACAGCCTATTGGTTAGAGTGTCCGCCCTGAGATCGGTAGGTTGTGAGTTCAAACTCCGGCCGAGTCATACCCAAGAATATAAAAATGGGATTCCCGGGCGCGGCACTGCTGCTGCCCACTGCTCCCCTCATCTCCAAGGGGGTGATCAAGGGATGGGTCAAATGCAGAGGACAAATTTCACCATACCTAGTGTGTGTGAGAATCATTGGTACTTGGACTTTAACAAGTAATGCACCACATAAAGCTACACAATATAATGTACCACATAGGCTACACAATGTCATGTAATGCACCACGGAAAGCTACGCAATGTAATACACCAAGTGAAGCTACACAATCTAATGTAATACACTACTTACACAATGTAATGTAATGTACCACATAAGGCTACACAATGTAATTTAATGTACGATGTACTGTAAAGCCCCATAATGTAATGCTATGTACAATAACACTGCTTTTGCGACATACTTCTCATAGATCCTTTGCCCCCTCATGAACACTTTGGCCTCGTTGTCCAGCGGAAAGGTGCCGTCGTCTTTGCGGAAGCGGTAGAACAACTTCATGTCTTTGAACTCCCGGTGCTCATCACACACTGGCAACATATGAACACAAACAAAACATACAGTTTAGCTTCAACCTTAAAAAATGTGAATTGTGTGTAGCAAACACAAAACAATTGAAGAAATGCTGCTACGGTGGAACTTCCAAAACAATAACACAATCTCAAAATCGTATTTGTTTTGCATTTAAAACCAATTTTTCAGGGAATATTGCGGTGAGCCCTGTCAGGTTCACTGCAAAAACTGAAATCCAAGTAAGATTAAATATCTCAAACAAGGGTGATATTTGCTTATTTTCTGTCTGATAAAAATAATCCCTCTCACTAAGCAGATTTTATGATATAGAGTGTTTTACTTGTTTTAAAGGTTTTGGTCCAAATATATCTCAGAAAGATATTACACCTTGTTGCTGAGATGTTATGTCCTATATTGAGTAAAACATGCTTGAAACTAAACTATCAACTGATGCAAAGGTGTGTCATTAACACTCACAAGTATAAAACTACTTTTTTAAAGTAATAATTTCTTACTTCAAGCATGAAAAAAAAAATCACGATGCCGAGCACATATCATTATGTAAAAATAATGGCACTAGGATTTAGACTTAGACTTAGACTTAATTTTTATTGTCATTCCAATTTGAACTTTACAGTACAGATAAGAACGAAATTGTGTTGCAATAGCTCATGGTAGTGCAGGATAAAAAAAAGCAATAATGTGAATATATAAATAAATAGATTACTGTACAGATAATGATATTGCACTTTTTCATAAGCATCCACGTTTATGGATGTATGTTATGTTGTCTTTTTATTCCAGTGAGTTAATCCATTTTGGGGGAAATTGAGGGGATTATGATACGTCCAAGAGTCTTATAGCCAGAGGGAAGAAGATGTTACACAACCTGGTGGTTCTGCTTTGGAGGCTGCAGAACCTTTTTCTAGAGTCCAGCAGTGAAAACAGTCCTTGGTGGGGGTGGGAGGAGTCTCTACTGATTTTCTGAGCCCTGGTCAGGCAGCAGTTTTTTGCGATCTCCTGGATTTACTTAATTTAAGAATATTTTTCAACATATTGAGCAAAAATGTCTCTTTTTTTTCTACCAAAAAACGTGCACTTGTTATTAGTGAGGATATACTTATTTTAAGGTATTTTTGGGTTCATTGAAGTTAGCTAATTTTACTTGTTTTGGAATGTCTTGACAAGCCAAATTCTCTTGTTCTATTGGCAGATAATTTTGCTTAGTTCAAATAAAATACCCGTAATGTGTGTAGTTTTTTTTCTTGTTTTTGAACAATGACTTTTTGCAACGTTGACAAGGGCCTCTCACAGCAGTCCCAGCTGCAGTCAGAGCACTAATGAGACTGCAAATTTGAAATGTGCATGTTGCTAAGCTGCAACTGTTTCTGCCTTAGTTTGAGTGAGATGTAAATGTCAAAAATAAATCACTGCAACGTCCAATCCCGTTGTTTATGTTAATGAGCCAGGTATTATTCAGTTTGTTCATGAAGGTCACAACTCTCCAGTCTTTTGATACTTTAGCATTTGACAATGCATATTTAAAACAAAGAAAAGTTCATTTTCAGTTCTGATTATACATATATATTTTTTTTAACTCACTTTTTATCTCTTGCACTACCGTGTTATTTCTCTCCTACGGCATCCATTGCAATTAATTATGTAGATGGTGATGTCGTCTTGTAAGGAGGTTATTTTGTGTCTTTTTTTAGAAAACCTTATTTTTTACACAAAATTTATGTAACTGATTTTTTTGCGTTAGAATTTTGTGAATTAAATTTCTTTACATCAAATTACGCAGACAATTTCATTGAAAAAAATTCAGGGTTTTAAAGTTCAATGTAAAAAAATCAGTTAATCAAAATTAGGTGTAAAAAAATCAGACAGGATCGATTGCTTCAGTCTCAATCAGCTGAAGAGAATCAATAACTCCACGGTTACCAAGAATGCCAGTGTAAGTTAATAATAACACAGACATTTGTAAAAGTTTTAGCATATTCACTATTGCCAACAACCGTAGCTTAATTACATTACGATAGCACGTACTAATATCCGAGAAAATACTCCTACAGACATCACAAAGGGACAGTTTAAAGTAAAGTTAAAGTACCAATGATTGTCACACACACACTAACTGTTGTGAAATTTGTCCTCTGCATCTCTCTGTGTGGAGTTTGCATGTCCTCCCCATGAATGCGTGGGTTCCCTCCGGGTACTCCGGCTTCCTCCCACCTCCAAAGACATGCACCTGGGGATAGGTTGATTGGCAACACTAAATTGGCCCTAGTGTGTGAATGTGAGTGTGAATATTGTCTGTCTATCTGTGTTGGCCCTGCGATGAGGTAGCGACTTGTCCAGGGTGTACCGCGCCTTCCGCCCGATTGTAGCTGAGATAGACGCCAGCACCCCCCGCGTCCCCAAAAGTGAATAAGCGGTAGAAAAATGGATGGATGGATGGATATTGTAACACTTACAAATGTTACTTGGACTGATGAAAGAAGAAACTTATCGAGCAGAAAATTAATGGACATATATACTTTCGGCACAAAACGCAAGTATATTGTCAATGCGTAGCACTTGTAGTGAAAGATCTTGTCCAAAAGATGGCAACATAGCACAAACCTTTAACACATCTTTTCAGTATCTCTTTTGGTGTAATATGAAAAAAAACTATTTGTGGAATACAAAACACTATGGCCTTTAGCGAAGAAAAATCCATAAATTAGCTGCACCATTTTATAAGCCGCATAGTTCAGAGTAGGGCTGGGCGATATATCGAATATACTCGATATATCGCGGGTTTGTCTCTGTACGATATAGAAAATGACTATATCATGATATTCAAGTATACCTTCTCACGCAGTTGTTTTAGCTGCGAGCATTACACTACAGGTGTTTCTCACTTTTTCTAGTCTCTATTTCTTACTAAGACATAAAACAAGCGCACCTTCTTACATACGTCACATACTGTCACGCGTGCAACGTTATACGCCCTCCCCGAGCTGAGAGGTAACGACATGGGTAACATTAGCTGTGATGCTAGCAGTGCGGTGCGAGTGGTAATAAGAGAGAAAGAAGGTGCCGATCTGGTAACAAAATGAAGGAAGAATTAATTTACAAGAAATACAGCAGAGGGTCCATTGCTAGCTGTGGTTTGGCTTCAAGCGGGAACATGTTGAACAGACAACCGTAATATGTCAAGTATGCGGCTAAAGCGTTGCTACAAAAAGTAGCAGCACTACTAATGTGTAGCAATATTTGAAAAGTCACCCGCTTGAAGAGTGCTTGAAACTCTGCATGTCAACATCTCTGTTCGGTGCCACAGCCAACAAAAGGCCGAAGCAACTATTTCCAGATTATCACCATATGAAAAAATAGTCAACAACAGAAGGAGATAACGTACGCAGAAACCTACCACATAGCGAAGAACATTCACTATTTGATTTCCTAAAATGCAGTTTATTTTTATTTGACAGTTAATGAAATATCTTGTGTGACTTCTTGCACAAAAGTGCCCTTTATTTGTTTTAAACTATTTTAATAGTGTTCTGTACAAAAAGTACACTTTAACGTTGTGTTGTTTTGATATCATCATCTTAGTGACATCATGCACAAAAGTGCACTAATAGCTTGTTTTAAAATGTCTCTGACAATCTTGAAATTTCTGTTTTGAAATGAGATGAATGTTTGTGCCACTGCTTAATAACTGTTTAATAAATACAGTATTGGTAAATTTACTTAATTGTGGTTTCCCTCTCTGCATGAAACTTTAAAATGAGCATATATTAATGCAGTATGAAGAAGAATGTTTTAATGTAGACACATAGAATCATCATACTGCTGTGATTATATGCATCAAGTGTTCATTCAAGGCTAAGGCAAAATTTCGAAATATATATTGTGAATCATGACAAGGCCTAAAAATATCGAGATATTGATAAAAGGCCGTATCACCCAGCCCTAGTTCAGAGTGTTGGAAAAACATAGCGGAAAATACGGTATTATTTTGTATAGAATAAATTGTTAATCTTTCATTGTAGTCACCTATCATTATTTTAGACAGCCTTAGAACTAAAGAATCTGGGTGGACTCATACCTACTAAAGCAGACCTGGACAAATTAAGGCCCGGAGGCCACATGCGGCCTGTTAAGCTTTTCAATCTGGCCCGCCGGACATTCCCAAATAATTTTTATCAATGCTTAAAATGGAAAGTGTAGTTGCCATTATGATGTGCAGTCATGTTTTCTAATTACCATAAGTCTTGAACTGCACAAATATTTCAATGGCTGGAATCTGCGCTTTTGCATGAATACTAGTTACTATGGTCATCTAATTAGTTGCTATGGTAATCTAATTAGTTGCTATGGTAATCTAATTAATTGCTATGGTAATCTACGACACAGATGGGATTTTTTTTAGTAAGTAAGTAAGTAAGTAGTAAGTAGGTAAATGTTATTTATAAAGCGCTTTCCACAGATACAATCACAAAGCTCTGTACAAACCATAGGTGAAGTAAAACAACAATTCAATTTAAAACAACAGGGGCAACATCATAAAAAAGGATACGAAGTGGATTAAAATGAGGTGGTTCGGGCATCTGGTCAGGATGCCACCCGAACGCCTCCCTAGGGAGGCGTTTGGGGCACGTCCAACCAGTAGGAGGCCACGGGGAAGACCCAGGACACGTTGGGAAGACTATGTCTGCCTGCTGGCCTGGGAACGCCTTGGGATCCCCCGGGAAGAGCTGGACAAAGTGGCTGGGGAGAGAGAAGTCTGGGCTTCCCTGTTTAGGCTGCTGCCCCCGTGACCCGACCTCGGATAAGCGGAAGAAGATGGACGGATGGACTTAAAAGGTGTATAAACTTAAAGCTTTACTAAAAGGAGAAGTTTTCAAATGAAAGTTTCAACACAATCAAGACCACTGAGGGACTGGTGCAAGTTGTTCCAGGGTCTGGGAGCTATAGCCTGGAATGCCAGGTCTCCCCGGGTTTTAAAACAAGTTTTCGGGATCTTTAGAAGACCCTGGCCTGAAGACCGGAGGCTGTGCCCTGAAGAGTAGGGGCATAACAAGTTAGTGAAGTACTGAGGGCCCCCATCATGCAACGCACAGAATGTCAGGACTAAAATGTTAAAACTCAATGCGGAATTTAACTGAAAGCCAGTGAAGACCCTTTGTGTTCATATTTTGTGGTGCTTGTTGTGGTTCGCTTGATTGTAAAATATGTTGATGGAGAGGGGGTGTGATGGTTCATATGTTATCAATATTCAGTGTTTTATGTTTCATAGTTAATATTGTAAATGCCACATTCTGTACATTCTAGGTTGCTCATTCATTAAGTTTTTTTTTAAATGGCATTAGTTTTTAAGGCGGTCTGTCATAATGTTTCTAGCATTCAATGAGACATTATTGTGAGGTTGTGTATTAGTGTTCATAAAAATAGATATACCGGCCCCCAGACACATTTGTTTCTCTAAATGTGGCCCTCGAGTCCAAATAATTGCCCAGGCCTGTACTAAAGGGAGAATCTCAACACATTCAATGTTCACAGTTTCTTAATATACAACTTTAAAGTGCCTGCCCAGCTTAGACAAGTTTGGAGTTTGCAGCAAAAAAGATTAGGTGGTGCTTTTTTGCCAACATGATATTTCATTAGGTTTTTAGGGGATTTTGGATTGTTTGCAAAAGCACAGCCTGCTGTCTCTCCCTGCCTCCAAACTTCTCAAAAGGGATCAGGGAGTGAGTTGGAGCCAAATTGGCTAAGAAGCATAAAGAAATACTTCTGCAGGGGCAACGAGCTCTTCCTGGGAAATTGAGGGAGAGAAAACACAGAAACATGTCTGAAACAAGCTCACCATGATGGATGATGCTCTGGTCAAGAAGCTTCTGCATGATCTTGATGGCCGTCTCTCTCTCTGAGGCCTCTTTGTGCTCGATTAGCCAATCAATGAGCTCTTTGGCCACAAAACAGTTTGGGTACGTTCGCAAGTGATGGCGCCGATCTTTAATGACTTTCCCCTCGTGGAGCCGCAACCTGCAACAGAAGAGTAGCTTTAGTCTTTTTCTATTAGTTAGAATATTCTAGCGATAGCGGGTTACTAAAATGTAGGAAATATTTATATTCCAAATTAAAAGGGGGACATGTACTCAAAAATAGTTAGCACATTATTGCAATGCGTAAACTGTTGCAGTAGTTTGCAATAAACTAACAAAGCAAGAATAATTTAACAGTTCAACGAGTTCACTATATTCCAATCAGGGTTTTATGCTGAAGATACCGATCATCCATCGGTAGATACTAATCACACACTATAATAACCGTACATTTTTTTATGTATCGTATTTTTCGGTCTATAAGGCACACTTAAAATGATTTAGTTTTCTCAAAAATCGACAGTGCACCTTATTACCCGGTGCGCCTAATGAACGGAATAATTCTGGTTGTGCTTACCGATTTCGAAGCAATTTTATTTGGTACATGGTGTAATGATAAGTGTAACCAGTAGATGGTAGTCACATATAAGAGATACGTGTCGACTGCAATATGACGCCAGTAAACAACACCAAAACGTTAAATGTTCCATTGAAAATAAAGAACATTACACACGGCACTGAAAAATCTGTCAAAATGTTTTTGTATGACTTTGAAGCTGCACCACTTGATGGATTATTGGCCCATTACGGCTACCGTAGTCAGAGATACTAGTATTACTATAGTGTGTGTGTAAGGACAGCAAAATGGCACCTGTTAGCGGACACATTATTTGGCGTTTTGTTTCACCATATTATGCAAAACCAACTTTTCTTAATTTCTGGTACCTGCTGATGGTAAATGGTAAATGGGTTGTACTTGTATAGTTCTTTTCTACCCCTTTTTAAGGAGCCCAAAGCGCTTTGACAGTATTTCCACATTCGCCCATTCACACACACATTCACACACTGACGGTGGGAGCTGCCATTCAAGGCGCTCACCAGGACCCATCAGGAGCAAGGGTGAAGTGTCTTGCCCAAAGACACAATGGACGTGACTAGGATGGTAGAATGTGGGGATTGAACAAGTAACTCTCAGATTGCTGGCACAGCCACTCTACCAACTTCGCCACGCCGTCCCCTGTGAATCTGAGATCTGCATAAGTCCTAAAAATTTGCGCAAGTCCGCCACTGTAGTCTGTGCCGATTCCGTACTCGATAAGCTTCTTCTTTTTTCACTATCTTCTTGTTATGGGGCATTCATCCTCTGATGTTGCCATTTCTAATATAAAGTAGCGTAAAGTTCTAACTTGTACTGTATCTCACTATGGAAGCACTAAAAACTACCGGTGTAGTGAGTTTACATTATTCACCAAAGGAACTTTAGTTATTAGGGAGTTCCTGTCGGACGTTTTTTCACGGGACACATTTCCAGCGTTGTTGTTGCATTAATGAGCCACGGAGGAGATGCTGCACCGTTGTTGATTGAAGTAAAGTCTGAATGTCATTAAAACAGTTAGCTGCATCTTTTGACACTTCTTCTACACCCGTCCTTGCACGCTACACCGCTACAAAAAAGATGACGGGGATAAGACACTGCCGAAGGTGAGCCACGTTAATAAGGCCGCCCACAAAACGACGTATCTTGAAGCGATTGTCAGAAAGTGGCTTGAAAATTATCTGTAAAACATAATCTGTGGAACATTTTAACCAAATAACTACCATTACATGTTATGTAGATTTAGAAAAAATATATAATAGACTTTTACTTATGTACACACTGAAATCTTTTGATTAACTTTTTTTTCTTAATTAACTAAAAATGAAATCTATTATTATTATCAAATATTTCTGGCGGGCATTGTAGTGCCCTCCTCTGCTTAGCGGTTCTTGAACGCACCATAACAAGCCCTCTGTGTCGTATTCCTCTGAGTAGTGAAATGTGAAATGAAGGGAATTATATTTATATAGCGCATTTTTTCTAGAGACTCAAAGCACTTTACATATTGAAACTCATTATCTACATCTAAACTGGTGTGGGTGGCACTGGGAGCAGGTGGGTAAGGTGTCTTGCCCAAGAACACGACAGTGACTAGGATGGCGGAGGCGGAAATCGAACCTGGAACCGTCCTAGTTGCTCGCACAGCCGCTACACCAACCGAACCAAAAAACAATCACTCTGTTCTAAGAGAGCCCAGCTTGTATGTTCACTATGCACAATTGAATATCTTACTTGCTCAGACAGTAGTGTTTATATACGGCTAGATTGGGGTATGTCGTTTTGATGTTAATGTCTCTTGTTTTCATGTTAGCCTTTAAGCGAGCTCGCTGGCGCAAGTCAAGCCTTGAGTTAATCAAAGTGCAGTTATCAATCATGGTTTTTTTTTTTTCAATCATTTTAATTTAAAATAGTAGTACTAACCGTTGGGAGTTTTACTTAGACTTAGACTTGTACTTAGACTTCCTTTTACTGTCGTTCAAATTTGAACTTTACAGTACAGAAAAGAACGAAATGTTGTTGCATTACCTCGTGGTAGTGCAGGATAAAAGAGTAATAAGGTGCAGATATAAATAAATAAATTACTGTACAAATAAATATATTGAACTTTTGCATATGCATCCACGTTTATGAATAGCGTTTATCGTTCCATCACTACTTTTCAGTTTTTAGGCTCAGATGCATCATGTGCCATGATCCCACATGACAGTTTGGATTTTACTCTCTTCTATATTTTGTATAACTTCCTGTTCCTGTGTGTTCTTGTTTTGGTAAGATTTCTTTGATTTGTGTTTAACAGCACTTTTACTTTCCATTCCCTGTCCTGCCAGTACACCTACTGTATTCCTCATTGTTAATTAGCTTTTTTAGTTCCACCTTATTCTCTCCTTCAGTGCACAGTCAATATCTAGTGCAGTGGTTCTCAAATGGGGATACGCGTACCCCTGGGGGTACTTGAAGGTATGCCAAGGGGTACGTGAGATTTTTTTAAAATATTCTAAAAATAGCAACAATTCAAAAATCCTTTATAAATATATTTATTGAATAATACTTCAACAAAAGATTAATGTAAGTTCATAAACTGTGAAAAGAAATGCAACAATGCAATATTCAGTGTTGACGGCTCAATTTTTTTGTGGACATGTTCCATAAATATTGATGTTAAAGATTTCTTTTTTTGTGAAGAAATGTTTAGAATGAAGTTGATGAATCCAGATGGATCTCTATTACAATCCCCAAAGAGGGCACTTTAAGTTGATGATTACTTCTATGTGTAGAAATCTTTATTTATAATTTAATCACTTGTTTATTTTTCAACAAGTTTTTAGTTATTTTCATATTTTTCTTTCCAAATAGTTCAAGAAAGACCACTACAAATGAGCAATATTTTGCACTGTTATACAATTTAATAAATCAGAAACTGATGACATAGTGCTGTATTTTACCTCTTTAGCTCTTTTTTTCAACCAAAAATGCTTTGCTCTGATTAGGGGGTACTTGAATTTAAAAAAATGTTCACAGGGGCTACATCACTGAAAAAAGGTTGAGAACCATGTATCTAGTGGATGCCACAGTGTTCTGTTAAAACCTTATTTCCTGTTCCACCTGGACTACTTTTCTTCTACCTGCTACCTAATTAAACAACCTTCTGCCTGCACGTCGCTTGCCTTCCCTGCGTCCTGGGATCACGTCATCGTCCCATCATGACCAATGATGAAAATCAGACAACCTCTCCCTACAGATGTATTAATAACAATGCACATGGTGACTTCCATATTCTCCCACCTTGTCCTATGTGACTTCTTTCTGAACTGTGAGAGGGCTGACAACACATCTTGCCTGCTGCCAGCTCCTCTTTGTGCATCTAGCTCGCATCCTGCAGGATTAGAGATCACAGTCCAAAGTCTGCCCAGCACACTATCGCCTGCCAAGAGTCTCGATGAGGAAACAACCTGCAGCTGAAAGCCTTCCGTCTTTATCCCCTTTTCTCTAACAGTAGAATTCAGACCACACGTTTCCCGCTGAGATATGTTCAGGAAAGTCTCTTCGGTGGCTTTCGCTATGCCCGACTTGAGTCTGAACTTGCATTTATAGATGCTGAGAGTACACAGCTTGTTTATGCCAGTTGTTTTACAAACTGTTCCCACGCCCAAAACAAGGCCACACCCGTTTCAACGCAGCGCTGAGGCCCTCTATACCCACAGAGTGAGTCAACCTCTGTTTGTCCTTGTGTCGCCTAGTACCAAATGTGCCTATTTATGATGCCCCATTACATAAGTCCATAATAAGAGCGATTGCTATACTTCTATGTGGTCATCCAGACCGGTTAATTACCTGAACATTAGCAGCAAAGACTGTAAAATAGTTTTATTGGTCATAAAGGTAGAATTTGAAATGATAGGTGGGGTTATTACGGTGAGTATTCATGCATGAACATGATATGTATCTTGTAATTATTGCCAAGTATTGTCATAGAAGGTCGTTATGCAGCATTGTTGAGCAAGAATCATATTCTTTTCTTTTTATGATTATTTGAGTGGGCCCTGCAATGAGGTGGAGACTTGTCCAGTGTGTACACCGCTTTCCGCCGGAATGCAGCTGAGATAGGCTCCAGCACCCCCCACGACCCCCAAAAGAACAAGCGGTAGAAAATGGATGGATGGATGAATGGATGGATTATTTGAGTGTTGGGGCAGGACATTATAAGCCTTTGCTTCTTCCTGCTCCTTTTTCGGACAAACACACTGGTTCTTTGTATTATTTGTTTTCTTTTAATATTACAATTGTTTTTTTCAGAACAATATTGTATTGGAGATGCCACATTTGGTTTTTTTTGTGTTTGAAATAAATCAATTAAAAAAAATTAAAAACCAAAATACAATATTATATTTCACTTTAGGTGTCAGTAATACAATTACCAGATTAGTAAAACTCATAAAACTGATTATGACTTTCCACCAGTGACTGTTGTCAGGGGAGGCAAGTGAGGCAGAGCCTCACCTGCCACCAGGTGGCTTAACCATGAGATGTTCAAAAAAGAAGTAATAAAATAAAATAAGTTTGAATATTTCTCTTTTGGTTTATGCTTTCTATGTGATTTTGGTGTGGTTCCTGTGTATTTTGATCATTTTCATGGTCAAAATCGCGGAAATTCCATGTTTCCTGATCAAAACAATGCGGCAGATGAGAAGTGAGGCAGACACAGGCGGTGCCTCCACGGCTACACACAGTGTGTATTGAGCTTGTGCGTGTTAGGGGGCGCATGCTAGTTGCCACGTGGAAAAGGCAGGTCATGAGGCAGCAAGCATCACTGCCTCGAGGTAGGGGGCGATATATTGTCAACTTGCAGTTCAATGCCTCAGGAGTACTCTGACTCGCCACACTGGAAGAAGTGAGGGCGCTTAAGCTAGCAGACACAGGTCGCTCCAGTGAAAGCTAGCATGTTTTTCTTTTCTTTTCTTTTTTAACTGTATTTAAAACAAACATGGCATTTTTATTGGAGTAAGCCAGCGTTTGTGGGTGTTTTTTGTCAGATGCAAAAATATAGTTTAATTTCTTGAAATGAAATTAAATTAAATGAATGTTTCTGCCAATATGGAGGATTATATACTGTATCCAAGATGAAATATTTATCTAAACTGGACTTAAAGACAAAATGAATGCGATCATACAAAGTACGTTTTCAAAGTACGGATAGCTATTGCTGCTTCAGATACAAACACAGAAAGGTAATATACACTCACAATACTTGATTTATTTTGTTAAAAGCAAATGTGACCATAAAAGTATTTAATAACAACTTTATTAAATAGTTTTTGGACCCATTTATCATATCATAATATCATTATGATAACGTTTTTATAAAAGCGAATAACTCCCTTTTTTTCTTGTAACTTTAATGTGGAACCTAAATCAACAATGACTAGAGCTGCACATATGAATTTAAGTAAAAAAAAAAAAGAAGAAAAAAAAGTATGTATGCCTCACCTGGTGTTTAGTTCACCGCACGTCACTGCTTTCCACAACGTGATATCAGAAAAAATATTTTAATAAATAAAAAAATATATATGAGGGATGGGCGATATTTCCTAAAATCTATATAGCGATATATATTGTAGCTTCCTGCAACAACAATGCATATCATGATATATTCTTTGGTATACAAATAATGACAGCTCCTAATTTGGCTGCTGACATATGCAGTAACATATTGCATCAGTTCCAGTTTTAATCCAATCCAATCCACTTTATTTATATAGCACATTTAAACAACAAGAACGTTTCCAAAGTGCTGCACAGCCATGTTAAAAACAATATTAAAAACAATATTATGCCCCAACAATGACTGAATAAAAACAAAAAATAAATAAATATAAAACAAATAAAAAAAAAAAATAGAAATAAATATGATTAAAAAACATTTTAAAGGGTAAAAGCAATTAAAACAGCAAAATAGAAATCAAAAAGTATAAAAAAACACAGAAGACAACAGAGGCCAGAGGACCACAAAAAAAAGCCAAAGAATAAACGTGGGTCTTAAGACGAGACTTAAAACACTCCACTGTGTAAGCAGTTTGAACATGGAGGGGCAGAGTGTTCCAGAGTTTAGGGCCGACCACAGAGAAGGCCCTGTCTCCCCTGGTCTTAAGTCTGGTCTTGGGCACCACGAGCTGGAACTGGCTCTCGGACCTCAGAGCGCGCGCAGGAATGTAAATTTGGATGAGGTCCGAGATATACTGAGGTGCCAGTCCATGTAAAGATTTAAAAACAAACAGCAATGTTTTAAAATCAATTCTAAAATGAACAGGGAGCCAGTGCAAACTCTGAAGAATTGGGGTTATATGCTGGCGTTTCCTGGCCCCTGTTAAAAGTCGTGCTGCCGTGTTCTGGACTAACTGCAACCGGGAGAGAGCTTTTTGGCTAATGCGAGCATAATTTTCATAATTTTTTTAATTTTCCTGAAGGAACTCTCCTGAAGGAATAAATAAAGTACTATCTATCTATCTATCTATCTATCTATAAAGTGCATTGCAGTAGTCCAGGCGACTTGAAATAAAAGCATGCACGACTTGTTCAAAAAGGTTAAAAGATAAAAACGGTTTAACCTTTACTAAAAGACGAAGGTGATAAAAACACGATTTTAAAACGCGATTTGACTTGTTTGTCTAGTTTAAAATCGCTGTCTATAGTGATGCCAAGGCTGGTGACTTTGGGACGCACATCATTTTGCAATGGTCCCAAGTCAGTGAGGGCCAGACCAAAAACTGAAATTTCCGTTTTTCCCTCATTCATTATTAAAAAATTCTGGGCTAACCAAGCCTTGACGTCGCATAGACAGTTAAGAAGGGGTGTCAGGGGGTCGTGGCCTTTTGAAATTGGCATATAAATTTGGCAGTCATCTGCATAAAAGTGATAGAACACTCCATGTTTCTTAAAAATCTCTCCAAGAGGGAGAATGTATAAGGAAAACAGGATGGGGCCTAAAATAGATCTGTGGGGGACACCACAGTAAAGCGGCGCAGAAGAAGAAGTGGCGTCCCCCAGCCTGACAGAGAAGGACCTCTCTGACAGGTAAGATCTGAACCACTGTAATGCAGTCCCCCTGACACCCACACAGTCTCTCAGGCGGTCTAAAAGAATTGTGTGGTCGACTGTGTCAAAGGCAGCTGTAAGATCTAAAAGCACTAAAATGGCAAAGCTGCCAGAATCAGACATTAAAAGCAAGTCATTAGAAACATTTAAAAGTGCAAATTCAGTACTGTGCAAAGCTTTGTATCCAGACTGAAATGGATCTAAAGTGCTATTTTCATCTAAAAAAAAAAGGCTGCAGTTGTGCCAGAACACATTTCTCCAAAATTTTGATCACAAAAGGTGATTTGGAAATGGGCCAATTATTTGACAAACTTGTCCGATCAAGACCTGTTTTTTTAATCAAAGGCTCAACAACAGTTCTTTTACAAAAAGAGGGCACACCGCAAGAAATCAAGCTGCTGTTGATGATGTTCCTAACAGACAAGTCAATAGTGTCCCAGATTTCTTTAAAAAAGCGAGGGGGGACTGGGTCTGTGGGACATGACGAGGGTTTTAGCTTGTCGACTATTCCTGTAAGCTCAGGCATGGACACAGGCTCAAAGTGACAAAACATAGCCGAGCACTGAGTGGCTACTTTAAAACTCAACGGAGAACGAGAAAGATTTGCCCGAATGGAAGCAACCTTGTCGTTAAAAAGGGAGAGAATTTTCTCACAAGTTTCACTTGTCATCTCCAGTGAAGTGGCTGGATTCGGATTAAGAACATCCATCCATCCATCCATTTTCTGCCGCTTATTCCCGTTCGGGGTCGCGGGGGGCGCTGGCGCCTATCTCAGCTACAATCGGGCGGAAGGCGGGGTACACCCTGGACAAGTCGCCACCTCATCGCAGGGATTAAGAACATAACTAATAGTATTAAAAAGAACACGTGGCTTGCTGATACTATTTAAAATTAATTCTGACAAATATTTTGTTTTCTCAGCTTTAACCACACTTTGATCATTTCGACAGTTTTCTTTTAAAATTTGATAGGAGACTTCCAAGTGATCCCCTTTCCACTTGCGCTCCGCCTTTCGCCACTCACGCCGAGCTGTGCGTGTGGTTTCATTGAGCCAAGGTTCCTGTTTTGGTTTGGGACGTATAGCTCTGATGGGCGCTATACTATCCAGAATCTTAGAACATGTCGAAAGAAAAGAGCACATCAATTGTTCAGTGTCTGCAGGGTGTGCTAAACTCTGCATGGACTCAGTAAACAAAGGAGAAAAGGCGGCTGCAGTGTTAGACCTAATAACACGCCCATGACGCACGACAAGCGGTTTTACATCAGGTTCAAAACTTAAATTAAACATAACAGGACTGTGATCTACAACAACATTGTCAACATTAAAACCATAAGACAGTACGAGGTCTAGTGTATGCCCGTGTTCATGTGTAGAACCACACACAGACTTTAAATGAATGTCAATGACATTCAGGAAGCTCCTAGATAAAGGTTCGTCTGGGCATCAGGTGTGAATATTAAAACCACCAACAATTAGGACACGATCATATTTGGGGAGGATTTCGGCCAGAAATTCAGAAAAGTCATTTATAAAGTCTTTGTGGTACTTGGGTGGTCGATATACGACGGCACACAGGACAACATCAGAAAGACCCAGTTCAAACATGCATAGTTCGAAGCTTATAAAAAAAAGGATTGCAGGCCGATTTGACAGCATTTAAAGTCATTTTTAAAAACGAATGCTAATACTCCTCTTTTCAGCCGGACGACCGTGGAGAATTAAAATACAAGCACTCCGGTGATGAAAGTTCATTAAGAGGAGCGGACTCACTGGCTCTCAGCCATGTCTCCGTCACACAGAGGAAGTCCAGTCCGCGTATAAATCCTTCAGGATAATGTTATATTACTTTGTCAAAACTATTATTAATCAACTTGTTAATTTACTGCTAATATCTGGTTACTTTCTGTTGTAACAGGTTTCTATCTACACTTACCGTATTTCCTTGAATTGCCGCAGGGTATATAGTATGTGCCTGCCTTGATTTACTGCCGGGTCAAACTCACTTCCCAAAATAATTAGCGCGTGCTTAGTGCCTGGTCAAACTTGTGACGTCACAAGTGACACTTCCCCTGTCATCATTTTCAAAATGGAGGAGGCTAATTTCAATACCGGTAATTTGAAATCGCATAAAGGGAAGAAGATTTGAAATCGCATAAAGGGAAGAAGATTAAGAGCTATTCAGTAGGATTTAAGGTCCAAGCTTACATCACACTCAAATTTTTACTGCATACCTTTGGTAAGTGCCGGAGTGAGAAGAGGTTTTAAAATAATTAGCACATTCTTACTTTTACCGCATGCCTTTGGTAAGCGCAGGAGTGAGAAGAGGTTTTCAATTAATTAGCGCCCCGGCGGCAATTCAAGGAAATACAGTATGTTAAAATGTAACAAGCACTTATCCTTCTGTTGTTTGGATATTTTTTTATTAGTTTTGGGCGATACTACAAATGTGTGTAGGTTCCAACACCAAGTAATAATTACAGGGGCAGTATTGGTCGTATAATGTTGATACTGATACATAAACATTTTCAAGATAATTGGAATATTACATGTTTGTTATTTAATTATAAACAGAAAAAAAACACAGGATGGTGGTGTAACAATATCGCCAAAATTTGGAAATTATTTTCGATTTCAGTTTTAATACGTGTAATATTTGAAGCTAAATAAAGTCAGTAATGCACAATAACAAAACATAAGCAAAAACTACTATTGGCTCTGATTTAAAAAAAAAATGTTTTCTTCTAGACTTTCTGTGTCAAGGGACTTATTTTGTAAGTTTGTAAACAAAAAGGGGACGGCGTGGCGAAGTTGGGAGAGTGGCCGTGCCAGCAACTTGAGGGTTCCTGGTTCGATCCCCACCTTCTACCAACCACGTCACGTCCGTTGGGTCCTTGAGCAAGACACTTCACCCTTGCTCCTGATGGGTGCTGGTTAGTGCCTTGCATGGCAGATTCAGTCATTAGTGTGTGAATGGGTGTGTGTGAATGGGTGATTGTGGAAATTGTGTCAAAGCGCTTTGAGTTCCTTAAAAAAAAAAAAAAAAAGGTAAAAAACCGCTAAACAAGTAGAACAAATTTACCAAGACCGAAAAAAAACAATTCTAATAATAGAAAATGCTGAACTAATCACTGTATTATCGACCATATACTGATAAAATACTTGGTATCATTGCTGTCGATATTTGTATCGATCCGCCCACCTCTGTTTACATTCAAGAAGTGTAGCCTTGACGTCAGCATGGATTCTTGTATCCTTTGATGGTGTGTGGCGCAGCATGTTCAGCTATTCCTCGTCCTCCAGTGATATTATACTTGAAAGAAGGGTTGTTTATTCACTGCCACGGAAGCAAGATGACTGACTGACTTAGAAACAGCTTTGCACTAAAGAGGGACGTTAACCACAAGCAAGGTTCCTAATTGACATTGTTTATATTGTATATCTACATCGAGCAATGTCTACATTTCTCACAGTTTGAAGTCAGCAAGTAGGTAGGCAAACAATTAGGCTGTTTATCTGTGGAATGTTCCAGAGAAAGTGCTGTCCTGTACATTCCGGTCTCCGCCATTGTATGGAATGTACAGTGTGGTGTTAAAGCAAACAATAGGGACAATAACTAATATGACTGCATTTATGACTGTAATATACAGATATTTAACTGTCGTCAGGTGTCGCCACAAAAGTGAAAAATGATTTATAAATGACTTAATTATGTGTTATTCACAATTTATATACAATGATATATTTAAATAAGTACATTTATTTTTTATCAGCCTGTCATTTGTGATATTATGATTGGCGTGTGATAATGTGCACAAATAAAGGTGTGTATTGAGTCAACTTTAATTACAAGCTGTGTTTCAGGTGTTGGGTTTTACTCGAAACTAAACCAGGAGAGGCAGGAAATGGAGGTCAAACAAAAGAAGTGTGTCAATAATTAAACTGCACCATCATCCACAATCACTCTGAGACAACAACACGTTTTACCCTTTTCTGTGTGGTATAAATAGTAAAAAACTGCCAGCATGAGGCGGCTAACAATGATACAGATTCTATTTTTTTCCTCAATGAACCGCAGTTGCCTGATGTCAGCAGCACTCATGCAGCCTCAAACCATGGCGCTATCACACAGCATGCTTGACTGCGGGCCAGAACACAGATGTCTGGCTACTCACATGTGTGTCAGTGACTTCAACAATCACGTGCTAATGCCCCAAATGTCAACTATCATTTCTTACACAAAGAAATACTTTTCTTTGTTTTTAGAGCTGCGGGAGTCTCTGGATTGCCAACGAGTGAAGTTTTGCTTTAGTGACCTTACAAGGCCAGCTGGCAGCCTCCACATCCAGCTGTGTCAGTCAGGACACACTTTAGCAACCATAGACACACACTTTAGCAACCATAGACACACACTTTGGCAACCATAGACACACACTTTAGCAAACATAGACACACACTTTAGCAACCATAGACACACACTTTAGCAACCATAGACACACACTATAGCAACCATAGACACACACTTTGGCAACCATAGACACACACTTTGGCAACCATAGACACACACTTTAGCAACCATAGACACACACTTTAGCAACCATAGATACACACTTTAGCAACCATAGACACACACTTTGGCAACCATAGACACACACTTTAGCAAGCATAGACACACACTTTAGCAACCATAGACACACACTTTGGCAACCATAGACACACACTTTAGCAATCATAGACACACACTTTAGCAATCATAGACACACACTTTAGCAACCATAGACACACACTTTAGCAACCATAGACACACACTTTAGCAATCATAGACACACACTTTGGCAACCAAAGACACACACTTTAGCAACCATATACACCCACTTTAGCAACCATAGACACACACTATAGCAACCATAGACACACACTTTGGCAACCATAGACACACACTTTGGCAACCATAGACACACACTTTAGCAACCATAGACACACACTTTAGCAACCATAGATACACACTTTAGCAACCATAGACACACACTTTGGCAACCATAGACACACACTTTAGCAAGCATAGACACACACTTTAGCAACCATAGACACACACTTTGGCAACCATAGACACACACTTTAGCAATCATAGACACACACTTTAGCAATCATAGACACACACTTTAGCAACCATAGACACACACTTTAGCAACCATAGACACACACTTTAGCAATCATAGACACACACTTTGGCAACCAAAGACACACACTTTAGCAACCATAGACACCCACTTTAGCAACCATAGACACACACTTTGGCAACCAAAGACACACACTTTAGCAACCATAGACACCCACTTTAGCAACCATAGACACACACTTTGGCAACCATAGACACACACTTTAGCAATCATAGACACACACTTTGGCAAACATAGACACACACTTTAGAAACCATAGACACACACTTTAGCAACCATAGACACACACTTTAGCAATCATAGACACACACTTTGGCAACCATAGACACACACTTTGGCAACCATAGACGCACACTTTAGTAATCATAGACACACATTTTGGCAACCATAGACACCCACTTTAGCAACCATAGACACACTCTTTAGCAACCATAGACACACACTTTAGTAATCATAGACACACACTTTGGCAACCATAGAAACACACTTTAGCAATCATAGACACACTCTTTAGCAACCATAGACACACTCTTTAGTAATCATAGACACACACTTTGGCAACCATAAACACACACTTTAGCAATCATAGACACACTCTTTAGCAACCATAGACACACACTTTAGTAATCATAGACACACACTTTGGCAACCATAGACACACACTTTGGCAACCATAGACACACTTTAGTAATCATAGACACACACTTTGGCAACCATAGACACACACTTTGGCAACCATAGACACACTTTAGTAATCATAGACACACACTTTCACAACCATAGACACACACTTTGGCAACCATAGACACACACTTTAGCAACCATAGACACACACTTTAGCAATCATAGACACACTTTAGCATTCATAAACACGTTTTAGCATTCATAGACGCACACTTTAGCATTCACAGACGTAGGCATTCATAGACACACACTTTAGCATTCAAGAAAACACACTTTAGCATTCATGGACAAACAATTTAGCATTAACGGACCCAAACCTGAGCATTATAGGACACATACTTTGGCAATCACATACATACAATTTAGCATTCACAGACACACTCTTTGGCATTCAGAGACACACACTCTTACATCCACAAATGTTAGCATTCATAGACACACACTTTAGCATTCACAAATGTTAGCATTTATTGATTCACACTTTAGCATTCAAGAAAACACACTTTAGCATTAATGGACAAACAATTTAGCATTCAAGGACCCACACCCAAGCATTAACGGACACACACTTTGGCAATCATATACATACAATTTAGCATTCACGGACACACACTTTGGCATTCAGAGACAAACACTCTTGCATCCATAAATGTTAGCATTCATAGACACACACTTTATCATTCAAGAAAACACACTTCTTAGCATTCACGGACACACACTCTAGCAATCACGGACACAATATTTAGAATTCACAGACACACATTTTAGCATTCATGAACACACACTTTAGCATTAATTGACAGACAATGTAGCATCCACACACACACACTTTAGCATTCACAGACGCACACTTTAGCATCCACAAACGTTAGCATTCATAGACACACACTTAAGCATTAAAGGAAAAACACTTTTGCATTCACGGACACAAACTTTTGTATTCCATAGACACACACTTTATCATTCAGGAAAACACACTTTTTAGCATTCACGGACACACACTCCAGCAATCACGGACACAATATTTAGAATTCACAGACACACATTTTAGCATTCATGAACACACACTTTAGCATAAATTGACAGACAACGTAGCATTCAAAGACACACACTTTAGCATTCACAAATGTACGCATTCATAGACACATACTTTAGTATTCAAGAAAACACTTTAGCCTTCATGGACACACACTTTAGTATTTATGGACACACACTTTAGCGCTTATGGACACACACTTTAGCATTTACAGACACATACTTTAGCATTTACGGACACATACTTTGGCATTCACAGACACACACTTTAATGTTTACAGACACACACTTTACCATTCACGGACAAACTTTTGCATCCACGGACACACACTTTTGCATCCACAGACACACACTTTAGCATTCATCGATGCACACTTTAGCATCAATAGACACACGCTTTAGCAACCATAGACACATGCTTTAGCATTCATAGACACACACTTTGGCATCCATAGACGCACACTTTAGCATCCACAAACGGTAGCATTTATAGACACACACTTAAGCATTCAAGGAAACACTTTTGCATTCAAGGACACACACTTTAGCATTCATTGACACACACGTTAGCATTCACGGACACATACTTCAGCATTCACGGACAAACATTTCGGCATCCATAAAAACACACTGTATCATTCACAGAAACACATTTTTGCATTTACGGATCCACACTTTAGCATTCATGGACACACATTTCGGTATTTACAGACTGCAACTTTAGCATTCTCAAACTCAAACTTTAGCATTCACAGACACACACTTTGGCATTCACGGACACACACACTTTAGCCTTTACGAACACACACTTTAGCCTTCACGAACACACAATTTAGCCTTCACGAACACACAATTTAGCCTTCACAGACACACACACACACATGGTCAGTGACAGCATACTGAAAACGTTGTGCTGACACAAGCTGTTCCTCTCTGACAGCAATGAATGGTGGTGTTGTCACACACAGCAAACGCACTAAATTGGAAACAATTACTTGTGCAGGGGAAAGAGGAGGAAATTCCAGACATTATCTTCCTTTCAGCCTCTCTTCAGCGCTGGGACCACCACCACGGTGAAGGGAACCACACAGCAAGGTCAAAGAGCAACAACAACAGTGCCAGGCCATAACTTCTGTTATGTGATTTTTTTAGGTTATTAAAATCAACTGCAGCTCCCTGGTTCGGTTAGCACTCATGCAGCCTAAGATCGCGATGGTGCCTGACTGTGGACAGAACACAATTATCTTGCTACTCACTTGGGTTGCCAGTTATTCAGGCAAAAAAATGTATGTTTCTTCTTTTAAATTGGCCACAATTATTACAATAAACAGCAGCTCGCCCGTGCTGGCAGCATTCATGTAGCCTAAGACCATGACGCTGCCACCAACATGCATGCTTGACTGTTGACAGGACACAATATTCTTGCAACCTCCTTGCCATTCATTAAGACACAAATACCTATGTCTTAAGTCAAATAAGCTACAATGATTAAAATTAACTGAAGCTCCCTGATGCTGGAAGCACTCATGCAGCCCAAGACCATAACATTTTCACTACAGTGCTTGTCCACAGGCAAGACCCAATTATCATGCTAGTCACTTGGATTGACAACTTAGTTAGACAAAATTTTGTGCGTGTGGAGTCAAATTAACCGCGATGATTACAATGAACCGCAGTTCCCCAGTACTATTAACACTCGTGCAGCATAAGACAATGACGCTGTTACCACCATGCCTGACAGTCAACAGGTCACAAATTGCCTGTGACTCATTTTCCATGTATTTTGACAAAAATGCCTGTGTTTTGAGTCAAATTAACCGTAATCATTACTGCAGCTCCACGGCAGCACTCATGCAGCCCCAGACCATAACGTTATCCCCACGCTCGGGCCTAGGCAAGACATAATCAGCTCGTTGGTCATTCGGGCGGCCAGCTAGTTAGAAAAGAACACCGACATGTTGAATAAAATCAGCTGCAACGATTACTATAAACCACAGCTCCTCGGTGCAAGCAGCACTCATGCAGCTTTAGACAATGACCCAATAACCACCATGCCTGACTGTCAACAGGACACAATTTGCCTGTGACTCATTTGCCATGTATTTAGACCAAATACCCGTGCTTTGAATGAAATGATATATCATTATTACAATAAACTGCAGCTCCGCAGTGCCGAGAGCACTCATGCAGCCCCAGGCCCTTAACGTAATCACCATGCTTGGCCCTTGGCAAGACATAATTATCTTGTTAGTCTTTCTGGTGGCCAGCTAGTTAGATTAGAACACCTGCATGTTGAATCAAATCAGCTGCAACGATTACTATAAACCACAGCTTTAGACAATGACACTATAACCACCAGGCCTGACTCAACAGGACATAATTTGCCTGTGATTCATTTGCCATGTATTTAGACCATGGGTGTCAAACTCTGGCCCGCGGGCCAAATTTAGCCCGGAGTGTAATTTCATTTGGCCCTTGAGGCAATATCAAATTAACATTAGAGCTGGCCTGCCGCTGTAACACCACATTCACCGCTAATACTCATACTCGTCAACCCTCCCAATTTTCCCGGGAGACTCCCGAAGTTCAGTGACCCTCCCGAATTTCTCCTGATTTCCACCCTGACAATAATATTGGGGGCAGGTCGTAATATACATAATATATACGGCTCATACACACACACAAGTGTATCCAAGGCATACTTGGCCAACAGCCATACAGGTCACACTGAGGGTGGCCGTGTAAACAAGGTTAACACTGTTACAAATATGCGCCACACTGTGAACCCACAGCAAACAAGAATGACACCCACATTTTGGGAAAACATCCGCACCGTAACACAACATAAACACAACGGGACAAATACCCAGAAATCCTTGCATCACTAACTCTTCCGGGACGCTACAATATACACCCCCGCTACCACCAAACCCCGCCCCAACTCAAACCCGCCGCCGAAAAAAAGGCATTAAATTTGTGTTTTTATTTTATTTGATATGCCAATGATATTTTTAAATTATTATTATTTGAAACTGTATTTTGTATGTCACTATAAAGTTATATAAGCCTTGCTTGGTCAATATTCAATGCAAAACTTGTTTGGGTCGCTATTAAAGGGTTAACTTGTTCAACCTCGGCCCACGGCTTTGTTCAATTTTAAATTTGAGTTTGACACCACTGATTTAGACCAAATACCCGTGCTTTGAGTGAAATGACATATTATTATTACAATAAACTGCAGCTCCGCTGTGCCGGGAGCACTCATGCAGCCCCAGGCCCTTAACGTAATCACCACACTTGGCCCTTGGCAAAACATAATTATCTTGTTAGTCATTCGGGTGGCCAGTTAGTTAGAAAAGAACACCTGCATGTTGAATCAAATCAGCTGCAACGACAACTATAAACCACAGCTCCTCGGTGCAAGCATCACTCATGCAGCTTTGGACAATGACACAATAACCACCAGGCCTGACTGTCAACAGGACACAATTTGCCTGTGACTCATTTGCCATGTATTTAAACCAGATGTCGGTGTTTTGAGTGAAACTGTATATCATTAATACAATAAACCGCAGCTCCGGGAGCACTCATGCAGCCCCAGGCCCTTGACGTAATCACCACGCTCGGCCCTAGGCGAGACGTAATTATCTTGTTAGTCATTCGGGTGGCCAGCTAGTTAGAAAAGAACACCTGCTTGTTAAAGGCCTACTGAAACCCACTACTACCCACCACGCAGTCTGATAGTTTATATATCAATGATGAAATATTAACATTGCAACACATGCCAATACGGCCTTTTTAGTTTACTAAATTACAATTTTAAATTTCCCGGGAGTTTCTTCTTGAAAACGTCGCGTAATGATGACGTGTACGCTTGATGTCACGGGCTGTTAGGAAATATGAGCGCTGCACACAAACACAGCTAAAAGTCGTCTGCTTTAACCGCATAATTACACAGTATTTTGGACATCTGTGTTGCTGAATCTTTTGCAATTTGTTCAATTAATATTGGAGAAGTCAAAGTAGAAAGATTGAGTTGGGAAGCTTTAGCCTTTAGCCACACAAACACACGGTGATTCCTTGTTCAAAATTGCCAGAGGTGAAACCTTACTATGGATCAGAGAGCGGTCAAGCCAACATGGTTCCCGATCGAATGTCAACCAGCAGGTTTCGGTGAGAAAATTGTGGTAAAAAGTCGCTTCTTACTGGAGAAAAGCTGAGCTTGTGCAATCCATAGCTGCCATCGACTTCCCTGAGACATTGGCGTCAACACACCCGTGGAGACACACCTCCGACTATCAGGTACTGTTAAACTCACTAAAACACTAGCAACACAATAGAAAGATAAGGGATTTCCCAAAATTATCCTAGTAAATGTGTCTAAAAACATCAGAATCCGTCCCAATGCAATCGCGTTTTTTTTAACCTGTTATTTTTTTTGTTTTGTTTTTTGTAGTCCGTCGCTATAAATATCCCCAAACACGAATCTTTCATCCTCACTCAAATTAATGGGGAAATTGTCGTTTTCTCGGTCCGAATAGCACTTTTTGTTGGAGGCTCCCATTAAAAACAATGTGAATATGTGAGGAGCCATCAAACATGTGACGTCATCGTCTGCGACTTCCGGTAGAGGCAGGGCTTTTCTGTTAGCGACCGAAAGTTGCGAATTTTATCGTGGATGTTCTCTACTAAATCCTTTCAGCAAAAATATGGCAATATCCCGAAATGATCAAGTATGACACATAGAATGGACCTGCTATCCCCGTTTAAATAATAAAATCTCATTTCAGTAGGCCTTTAAGTCAAATCTGCTGTAATATTTACAATAAACCGCAGCTCCCCGCGGACTGGAAGCACTCATGCAACCTAACGTGCTTGACTGTCCACAGGACATAATCGGCTTGCTACTCATTTGCCAGCTATATAGACGCAGATGTGTGTTGAGTCAAATTAGTCACAATGGTTGCAATGAACCGCAGCTCCTTGTTGCCAGGAGCACTCATGCAGCCCCCGGGCTATGATGCAACATTCTACCACCCCTATGATTGACAATTATCTTTATCCTGTGGGATGAAATCAATACTGCATGTTGTAAATATTCTTTGTGATTCACACAGCGGATGTAATCATCCTCTCATGCGGCCTGTGTCACCCGACATATTTCCACGCGCGTCGTGGCTCAACATCATGTGCGTTGCGGTGGGACCGCATGATCTTCCCCACTGAGCGAGACGAGGGCGAGTGGATCTACCTGAGCTGCTCCCCGGTGACGAGCACCTCCGCCAGGCGCTCCAGCTCGGCAGCCTTGGTCTGCATGCTGATGCCGATACCGTCCATGTCTCTGTCGACACACAGCGAGATATCACGTGGTGCTGCAACAGTGCGATGCGATGCCGGCCTCGGAGGTGCATGCATACCTTGCAAACACCATGAAGAAGGAGAGTCGTTGACGTTTAAATCGTCCCAGTGGGTGAAAGATCAAATGTGTGACCGTGAAGCAGCTCCATCAGCTGCAGACTTTTTTTTTTTTTTCCCCTCCTCCAAGATGTTTCCACACGTTAAATCATGTCTCCGTCATCGTGCACCGCGGCCGTCCTCTTCATCGATTAATCCTCGATTAGCTGCCGTTGATGTTCGGGTGTGATCGTCGCGCATAAACATTGAAAAGGACCGCACATTTTCCTCCATACAGTCTCCCGCATGGGGAGGGGCGGGGTGACATCACTGGGGGCGTTAACGAAGGGGGCGGGGTTATAAAAGCATTTGCGTTCGCTCGTTTTTACTCACGATCGGTCCAAGGAAAAAAGTCGCATACACTTATGAGTGCAATGTAACCGAGTAACTAAATCTGTATTGACGCATAACTGTATATAATGTCAGTCTAAACGTTGATCATGTATACATCTTTAGCGTATGGACTTAATATTGGTTGATTTTCCAACTTTACGAGGTTATTTGAAGGCATCACCATGCAGTACGAGACATGAAGAAACCGGACTATTGTTCGCTTCCAGTTCGTTCCTTTTTATATAGTTTCAATATAGATACCTTTAATCGGCATGGGCTGCATAATGCACAGTATTGTCTTACCATACAGAGTAACAGTATTGTCTTACCATACATGTTGGGGACGAATTGAGGGGAGGGAAAAAGACGAAGAGGACAGGGTTCGAATTCCCGGACCCGGCGAAGTCATAAATAACGTTATATTTGTTTCGTTCTTTTTTCCTTTCCTGCAACAAGTGTGACGCGTTACAACATTTACAACATATTCGTGTTACTATAGGTCAATCAATTGTTATACTAACTTGCATTTTACATACTCTAAACCAGGGGTCACCAACGCGGTGCCCGCGGGCACCAGGTAGCCCGTGAAGACCAGATGAGTCGCCCTGGCCTGTTCTAAAAATAGCTCAAATAGCAGCACTTACCAGTGAGCTGCTTCTATTCTTTAAATTTGATTTATTTTCTAGCAAGTTAGTCTCGCTTTGCTCAACATTTTTAATTCTAAGAGAGACAAAACTCAAATAGAATTTAAAAATCCAGGAAAATATTTTTAAAGACTTGGTCTTCACTTGTTTAAATAAATTCATTTAATTGTTTACTTTGCTTCTTATAACTTTCACAAAAACAATTTTAGAGAAAAAAATACAACCTTAAAAATAATTTTAGGATTTTTAAACACATATACCTTTTTACCTTTTAATTTCCTTCCTCTTCTTTCCTGACAATTTAAATCAATGTTTATTGTAAAGAATAATAAATACATTTAAATTTAATTCTTCATTTTAGCTTCTGTTTTTTCGACAAAGAATATTTGTGAAATATTTCTTCAAACTTATTATGATTAAAATAAAATAAAAATATTATGGCAAATCTAGAAAATCTGTAGAATCAAATTTAAATCTTATTTCAAAGTCTTTTGAATTTCTTTAAAACATTTTTTGTTCAGGAAAATCTAGAAGAAAATCAATCAATCAATCAATCAATGTTTATTTATATAGCCCCAAATCACAAATGTCTCAAAGGACTGCACAAATCATTACGACTACAACATCCTCGGAAGAACCCACAAAAAGGCAAGGAAAACTCACACCCAGTGGGCAGGGAGAATTCACATCCAGTGGGACGCCAGTGACAATGCTGACTATGAGAAACCTTGGAGAGGACCTCAGATGTGGGCAACCCCCCCCCCCCTCTAGGGGACCGAAAGCAATGGATATCGAGCGGGTCTAACATGATACTGTGAAAGTTCAATCCATAGTGGCTCCAAGACAGCAGTGAGAGTCCCGTCCACAGGAAACCATCTCAAGCGGATCAGCAGCGTAGAGATGTCCGCAACCGATACAGGCGAGCGGTCCATCCTGGGTCCCGACGAGCGGTCCATCCTGGGTCTCGACTCTGGACAGTCAGTACTTCATCCATGGTCATCGGACCGGACCCCCTCCACAAGGGAGGGGGGGACATAGGAGAAAGAAAAGAAGCGGCAGATCAACTGGTCTAAAAAGGAGGTCTATTTAAAGGCTAGAGTGTACAGATGAGTTTTAAGATGAGACTTAAATGCTTCTACTGAGGTAGCATCTCGAACTGTTACCGGGAGGGCATTCCAGAGTACTGGAGCCCGAACGGAAAACGCTCTATAGCCCGCAGACTTTTTTTGAGCTCTAGGAATCACTAATAAGCCGGAGTCTTTTGAACGCAGATTTCTTGCCGGGACATACGGTACAATACAATCGGCAAGATAGGCTGGAGCTAGACCGTGTAGTATTTTATACGTAAGTAGTAAAACCTTAAAGTCACATCTTAAGTGCACAGGAAGCCAGTGCAGGTGAGCCAGTACAGGCGTAATATGATCAAACGTTCTTGTTCTTGTCAAAAGTCTAGCAGCCGCATTTTGTACCAACTGTAATCTTTTAATGCTAGACATGGGGAGACCCGAAAATAATACGTTACAGTAATCGAGACGAGACGTAACAAACGCATGGATAATGATCTCGGCGTCTTTAGTGGACAAAATGGAGCGAATTTTAGCGATATTACGGGGATGAAAGAAGGCCGTTTTAGTAACGCTTTTAATGTGTGACTCAAAGGAGAGAGTTGGGTCGAAGATAATACCCAGATTTTTTACAGAGTCACCTTGTTTTATTATTTGGTTGTCAAATGTTAAAGTTGTATTATTAAATAGAGGTCGGTGTCTAGCAGGACCGATAATCAGCATTTCCGTTTTTTTGGCATTAAGTTGCAAAAAGTTAGCGGACATCCATTGTTTAATTTCATTAAGACACGCTTCCAACTGACTACAGTCCGGCGTGTTGGTCAGCTTTAGGGGCATGTAAAGTTGGGTGTCATCAGCATAACAGTGAAAGCTAATACCGTATTTGCGTATGACGTCACCTAGCGGCAGCATGTAGATGCTGAAGAGTACAGGGCCAAGGACCGAACCCTGGGGAACTCCACACGTTACCTTAACATAGTCCGAGGTCACACTGTTATAGGAGACGCACTGCATCCTATCAGTAAGATAAGAGTTAAACCATGACAGGGCTGAGTCTGACATACCAATTCGTATTTTGATACGCTCTAATAAAATATTATGATCGACGGTATCGAAAGCAGCGCTAAGATCGAGGAGCAGCAACATAGATGACGCATCAGAGTCCATCGTTAGCAATAGATCATTAGTCAATTTTGCGAGGGCTGTCTCCGTCGAGTGATTTGCCCTGAAACCGGATTGAAAGGTTTCACATAGATTGTTAAACGCTAAGTGCTCATTTAGCTGCTCTGCAACAATTTTTTCGAGGATTTTCGAAATAAAGGGAAGGTGAGACACCGGTCGGTAGTTTACCATGAGGTCAGGATCGAGGTTAGGTCTTTTAAGGAGAAGATGAATAACCGCTTTTTTGAATGCTAGGAGAACAGTGCCCGAGGAAAGTGATAAGTTTATAATATTTAGCACTGATGGACCTAATAATACAAAAAGCTCCTTGATAAGTTTCCCAGGAAGTGGGTCAAGTAAACATGTTGTTTGTTTTATTCCATTTACACGTTGTAACAATCCTTCTAATGTTATTTCATCAAAACGAGAGAAACTATTTTGGATATTTGCAGTATCCACCGTATATACAGTCGTATCTGTGTTAATATAAAAAAATATTTGTTTTTGTTAGAAATATAGCTTGGTCCAATTTGTTATATATTCTAACAAAATGCAGATTGGATTTTAACCTATTTAAAACATGTCATCAAAATTCTAAAATTAATCTTAATCAGGAAAAATTATTAGCAAACTGGTCTCACTTTGGTCGACGTTTTTAATTCTATTTTAGTTTTGTACTCAAATAGAATTTGAAAATCAAAGAAAATATTTTAAAGACTTTGTCTTCACTTGTTTAAATAAATGTATTTATTTTTTTACTTTGCTTCTTGTAACTTTCACAAAGACAATTTTAGAGAAAAAATACGACCTAAAAAATGATTTTAGGATTTTTAAACACTTATACCTTTTTACCTTTTAAATTCCTTCCTCTTCTTTCCTGACAATTTAAATCAGTAAATTTATTTTTTATTGTAAAGAATAATGAATAGATTTTAATTTAATTCTTAATTTTAGCTTCTGTTTTTTCAACGAAGAATATTTGTGAAATATTTCTTCAAACTTATTATGATTAAAATTCAAAAAAATATTCTGGCAAATCTAGAAAATCTGTAGAATCAAATTTAAATCTTATTTCAAAGTGGATTTTAACCTATTTAAAACATGTCATCAAATTCTAAAATTAATCTTAATTAGGAAAAATTCACGGTGGGAGAGGGGTTAGTGCGTCTGCCTCACAATACGAAGGTCCTGCAGTCCTGGGTTCAAATCCAGGCTCGGGTTCTTTCTGTGTGGAGTTTGCATGTTCTCCCCGTGAATGCGTGGGTTCCCTCCGGGTACTCCGGCTTCCTCCCACTTCCAAAGACATGCACCTGGGGATAGGTTGATTGCAACACTAAATTGGCCCTAGTGTGTGAATGTGAGTGTGAATGTTGTCTGTCTATCTGTGTTGGCCCTGCGATGAGCTGGCGATTTGTACCCCGCCTTCCGCCCGATTGTAGCTGAGATAGGCGCCAGCGCCCCCCGTGACCCCGAAAGGGAATAAGCGGTAGAAAATGGATGGAAAATGGATAGGAAAAATTACTATGGATGTTCCATAATTTTTTTTTTTTTTTTTCCAAAAGATTTGAATTAGCTAGTTTTTCTCTTCATTTTTTTCGGTCAAATTTTGAATATTAAAGAGTCGAAATTTAAGATAAACTATGTTTCAAAATTTAATTTAAATTTTTTTCGTGTTTTCTCCTCTTTTATATCGTTCAATTAAGTGTTTTTGCATCATTTATTCTCTACAAAAAACCTTCCGTAAAAGGAAAAAAAAAATGTACGACGGAATGACAGACAGAAATACCCATTTTTATATATATATGTAGATTTATTTATTAAAGGTAAATTGAGCTAATTGGCTATTTCTGGCAATTTATTTAAGTGTTAGCCCTTGGCATTAATCAGTACCCAAGAAGTAGCTCTTGGTTTCAAAAAG
Organism: Nerophis ophidion; assembly: GCF_033978795.1. Classification (NCBI taxonomy): domain Eukaryota; kingdom Metazoa; phylum Chordata; class Actinopteri; order Syngnathiformes; family Syngnathidae; genus Nerophis; species Nerophis ophidion. Next base: position 38,933,091 of record NC_084621.1, on the reverse strand, counting down.
GTTGGTGACCCCTGCTCTAAACGATATATATACTTATGTAATTTGGACCGCAGGCATTTTATCTCGCAAGTAGCTTCATATGAATATATTGTATGTGTTTTACTTACACTTAAAAAACATTCCGTTTGATGAGGACATTTTTTTCAAGAACATATATGATGAGATGGCGACTTGTCCAGGGTGTACACCGCCTTCCGCCCGATTGTAGCTGAGATAGGCACCAGCGCTTCCCGCCACCCTAAAAGGGAATAACCGGTAGGAAATGAATGGATGGATATATCAGTCCTCCAAACATGTACTGCAAACCGAAAAGAAAAATGGAAAAGTTTTTACACCGGGTTGGGCAAGATGGGCTCGTGGAGACAATTGGCTGTCACGTGCTGCGCGTTTTCCAGCGTGAAATGTGATTGGCTCTCCAGTCAAGCTGGTGACGTAACTGGGCACGAGCCTCCATCTACCCAGCTAAAATGTGTTTACTTGCTAAATGACTAAAACACATACTGGTAATTGTTTTGAAACAATTTTTCGTGTTGCTTTACGCATATAATGTGTCACTCTGAGACACTGAACATGTCTGGAATTGTATAAGATTATATTTTATTCCTGGCCGTATCGACGGGCCAGTGGCGCAATGGATAACGCGTCTGACTACGGATCAGAAGATTCCAGGTTCGACTCCTGGCTGGCTCGAAACATTTTGCCTTTCGACGATTGGTCAAGGATTTTATTTCATGTTAAACCAAAAATAGTCAATCAATAACAGTACTGCTTTCTAACCAGTATTTGTGTCTTAGCATACATACATGGCCGCAAAGTAATGCATGACTGCCTCCTGCTGGTTACCCTGCATCATGAATGAAGTACATATTTATTTAAAAAAAAAGTAAATTTTCACTGCTTGCTTATGTATAAACATGGAACGAACTAACATTAGTGTGACAAAAACAGCGAAAAACAGCAAAAATTAGCAAAGATCAGAAATGTTGTGAGCAAATATGTTAAAACTGGAAATGTATCTGAAAAACTATGTTAGTAAATCAAAAAGGAAATATCACACTGATATTGGTTTATTAATTGTCATTATGTTAAGTCACACAGCATAGAAAAGGTGAAAAAAAAAGAAAAAAAAAGTTTGTTTAAAAATGGAAGTGTATTCTCTGGATAGCTGGGGGTGGGTCAGTGAGAAAATCATTGAAGAATATGGCTCAGTGGTTGGACAGAATGATGGTCGGAATACAGCTCAGTGATTTGTTAAAACACTACATGATCAATGATCAGAATCAGTTGTCCTAATCACTTGGCGGGAGCTCAGTGATTTCCAGCTGGATTTGTTGCACAGGTGGCATCCTATGACAATAAGATGCCACCTGTGCAACAAATCCAGTCGTGAAATGTCCTCGCTCCTAAATATTCCAAAGTCAACTGTCTGCTTTATTATAAGAAAATGGAAAAGTTTGGGGAACAACAGCAACTCAGCCACAAAGTGGTAGGCCACGTAAACTGACAGCGAGGGTTCAGCGGATGCTGAAGCGCATAGTGCAAAGAGGTCGCCGACTTTCTGCACAGCCAGTTGCTACGGAGCTCCAAACTTCATGTGACCTTCCAATTAGCCCACATACAGTACGCAGAGAGCTTCATAGAATGGGTTTCCATGGCAGTGCAGCTGCATCTAAGCCATACATCACCAAGTCCAATGCAAAGCGTCGGATGCAGTGGTGTAAAGCACATTGCCACTAGACTCTAGAGCAGTGGAAACGAAATATCAAGAGTGATGAATCACAGTTTTCCATCTGGCAACCTGATGGACGGGTCTGGGTTTGGAGGTTGCCAGGAGAACGCTACATTTTGAACTGCATCGTGCCGAGTTTGAAATTTGGTAGAGGAGGAATTATAGTTTGGGTTTGTTTTTCAGGAGTTGGGTCCTTAGTTTCAGTGAAATGAACTTTGAATGCTCTAGGACAGTGGTTCTCAAATGGGGGTACGCATACCCCTGGGGGTACATGAAGGTATGCCAAGGGGTACATGAGATTTTTTAAATCTATTCTAAAAATAGCAACAATTCAAAAACCCTTTATAAATATATTTATTGAATAATACGTCAACAAAATATGACTGTAAGTTCATAAACTGTGGAAAAAAAATACAACAATACAATATTCAGTGTTGTCAGCCAGATTTTTTTGTGGACATGTTCCATAAATATTGATGTTAAAGATTTCTTTTTTTGTGTAGAAATGTTTAGAATGAAGTTCATGAATCCAGATGGATCTCTATTACAATCCCCAAAGAGGGCACTTTAAGTTGATGATTACTTCTATGTGTAGAAATCTTTATTTATAATTGAATCACTTGTTTATTTTATAACAAGTTTTTAGTTATTTTTATATATATATATATATATATGTATATATATAGATATATTCCAAATAGTTCAAGAAAGACCACTACCAATGAGCATTATTTTGCACTGTTATACAATTTAATAAATCAGAAACTGATGACATAGTGCTGCATTTTACTTCTTTATCTCTGTTTTTTCCAACCAAACATGCTTTGCTCTGATTAGGGGGTACTTGAATTAAAAAAATGTTCACAGGGGGTACATCACTGAAAAAAGGTTGAGAACCACTGCTCTAGGATACCAAACATTTTGGACAATTCCATGCTCCAAACCTTGTGGAAACAGTTTGGAGCGGGCCACTTCCTTTTCCAACTCGACTGTGAACCAGTGCACATAGCAAGGTCCATAAAGACTTAAATGATAGAGTCTAATGTGGATGAACTTGACTGGCCTGCACAGAGTCCTGACTTAAACCCGATAGAATACATTTGGGATGACTTAAAACAGAGACTGACAGCCAGGCCTTCTCGACCAACATCGGTGTGTGACCTCACCAATGCGCTTTTGGAAGAATGGTGGAACATTCCTATAAACACACTCCGCAACCTGGTGGACAGCCTTCCCAGAAGAGTTGAAAGTGTAATAGCTGCAAAAGGAGGACCCACATCATATTGAACCCTATGGGTCCGGAATGGGATGAGAATTCAAGTTCATGTGTGAGTCAAGGCAGGTGGCCAAATACTTTTGGCAATATAGTGTACGTAAAGGCTGTCTCAGTCACCCAATGTTTCGTCCATAGTGGAAAAAAAAACAAAAACACAAAAGGATTTTAAAGAACACATTTTCTTTGATCAATATCAGTGAGTACATACACACTTCGAAAGAAAACACATGTAAGCTTGGCCAAGAGCACAGAATGTATTTAATATAATGATTTAATAGAGCACACACATGTTGTCTGATCATTATAAACTACAAATGTAAGGTATGACATGATGAATCAAACTACATACTATAGGCATGTTCCACAGCAATCAATTAATATCCATGAGGCTGCTGTTGTACAAGGTTAAATACAGGAAACTGGTGGTATACATATGAATATAGGCCCAAAACATACACATCCTAAAAATATAGCATTCTTGCCAATACATTAGAAATTCCAACAGGTGCCTAGAAAATAAACAATCTGAATATCTAAGTGCTTTTCAAGAGTGATGCCATACTAACCTACTGTCGCTATCCTGTCCTCTGCATTCTTTACATGATATACCATTTGGAATATTGCAAACACTTTTGCACGAGGAAGACAAATTCTGCTTTTGTGCAGCTCGACCCAGTCTGCTCAGGAGTCAAGGGGAAGCCTGATCCTATCCCAGGCCGTGGACTTGTCACCACAAAGAAGCACGTAAAGTTACACCGAAAGGCGATGTAGAGTCTGCGTCCAAGTTATTACACCAAGAATGGTGAATAAATAATAGCTAATCTGTTTGTTACTTTTTGCACTTGACCCAAGTCTACTGTTACGCTTGTGTGTACTGCATATAAAATAAATACTTGCTCATTGTTTTCAGCATGTTATTCCAAAAAGTAATGCATATTTTAGCGGGTTGGAGCAGCGGGGTAAAGTGGAAGCAGAAGAGTGAAAGGGGTGCAAAGTATAAACGCTGACAATTTTAACACTGTTATTACAGTATACCTTATCAAGGGACAATAGTGCAGAAATGCAGCATGGGTGTACTTAAGAGCAGCGGTTGCTTGCTGTACAAGCTGCACACTGTTATATGTTATGTTCAAGTGTCATTTCTGCACTGTTGTCCCTTGAGAAGAAAACAAAATAAGTTTGCTTCTTTTTTTGTTTTTTTAAATATGTTTGCTGCAATATTACTTCATTACCAGGTCTCTTAAATGCTTTACAAAACCAACTCTCACAACACCAGACATCAATCAACCAATCCTCTACAACAAGAATTGTGCACCACCCACCACTTGCGACAGTTCCCCAAAACGTCCACCAGGTGTCTCTCTTCCCCCACGCGACAGTGCGTGTTAATAGGAGGTGCTGCTGGCCATAGAGGAGGAGCTGCCTGGCTCGATGTGCTTGAGATGGCAGGAGTGGCAGAGAAGGTGTCCGTTCAGAGGGTAGCAGCGGTGACCCTCCTCGTCATTCAGCTCCATTGTGCAGTCCTGAAAAACCAAAGTCGTATCCACTGAACTTTGGAATATGGTTCTATTATATTATATAAAGACAGTTGACTTGCGGCATGGAGCTAAAAGATGTAGTCAGGTAAAATTAACGAGAGTGCTGATGAGTCTTTGCACACATGCTGCTCAGCTCAGTGGCACAATTACTGTCAAGGCTGTAATTAAGACGGGGGATCATTATGACGTCTAATCAGGAGTGTCGGTGCCAGCTGATGATGCAGAGGAGTGTGCCGAGTTGCTACCCACCTCACAGTGATAGCATTCCACGTGATAGTCTTTGTCCATGGACACAACACGCACTGTTTCATCAGAGCCCTGCTGGGACATTAACAGAATGTTGATATCAGGGGTGTCCTCACCTGTATCTGCCTTTTTTCTTCTCAGCCTGACAAAGTCTGCACACGCACTTTTTGCAACCTTAAAGCGTCACGAGTGTTTATTTGACTTTTGAGCAGAGTCGCTTCAAGCTGCGACATCATTCTTTCGTATTTCCTTGCAGTTTCTGGAGCAGAGGTCTTCAACAGGGGCTTCGTCAACCTCACAGTTGTTGTGACCAAAATGATTACGGTTATTGTTATCGCGCTCGTGTTGAATGCACTCAAAAAGTACTCATAAACACATTGAAATATTTTGACTATGCACTCAAAAAGTACTCATGAACACATTGAAATATTTTGTCTTTGTTATTTTTTTAATAACTAAACTAAATAGACACACTGGGCATCACAGTGGAACAGGGGTTAGTGCATTTGCCTCACAATACGAAAGTCCTGAGTTAAATCCCGGGCTCGGGATCTTTCTGTGTGGAGTTTGCATGTTCTCCCCGGGACTGCGTGGGTTCCCTCCGGGTACTCTGGCTTCCTCCACTTCCAAAGACATGCACCTGGGGATAGGTTGATTGGCAACACTAAATTGGCCCTAGTGTGTGAATGTGAGTGTGAATGTTGTCTGTCTATCTGTGTTGGCCCTGCGATGAGGTGGCGACTTGTCCAAGGTGTACACCGCCTTCCACCTGAATGCAGCTGAGATAGGCTCCAGCACCCCCCGTGACCCCTTAAGGGACAAGCGGTAGAAAATGGATGGATGGAAATAGACAAACTGTTAGAAAAGCCACTATTTTGCATGTTTTGTGTTTTTTATGCTTCACTGAGAGTGTGTAAGTCTTAGTAATTGCTAACTTTTATAGTTAGAAATACTGTTCTTTTACTGTAGCACTTTAAGATTCATTTAAATGAAAAGTGCGTAACAAATAAAACCCGTTATTATTATTTATTATTTCTGTCAGGCGTTATGGCGTCTTATTCTCCTCAGCAGTCCTTGACCGCACCATAAAAACACCTCCGGCTCAGAAAGCACAGCCTGTAGGTTCAATGTACACAATTGAATATCTTAGTTGCTCAGTCAGTAATGTGTTTATATAAATTTCAATTGGGGTATGTCCTTTCTTAATGGGGAAATACGTTAATGCTTCTTGTTTTCATGTTAGGATTTAAGGTAGCATTTAAGATGTATTTATCAAAGTGCAGTTACTAATTACGTCCATCCATCCATTTTCTACCGCTTATTCCCTTTGGGGTCGTGGGGGGGGGGGGTGCTAGTGCCTATCTCAGCTACAATCGGGCGGAAGGCGGGGTACACCGTGGACAAGTAGCCACCTCATCGCAGGGCCAACACAGATAGACAGACAACATTCACACTCACATTCACACACTAGGGACCATTTAGTGTTGCCAATCAACCTATCCCCAGGTGCATGTCTTTGGAGGTGGGAGGAAGCCGCAGTACCCGGAGGGAACCCACACATTCACGGGGAGGACATGCAAACTCCACATAGAAAAATCCCGAGCCCAGGATTAAATCCCTGACTACTCAGGGCCTTCGTATTGTGAGGCAGACGCACTAACCCATCTGCCACCGTGAAGCCCTGAATTTTTTATTCGAAACGTTTATATTAACCATCAGGAGTTTTACCGTGGTTATCATTAATACTGTTTATAATTACATCCCTACTTCCAGTAGACTTTTTTAAAACTAGATTTTTCCATGTTCTCACTACAATTTTTTCCACAAATTTAAATACCGTATATTTAAATACATATTATCACTGATACAACACAATATATATTAGACATTGCACCCTAATCACTGTACATTAAAATATGAATACAAATATGATATTAAGATAGCTATTAATTAGCGCTCCAAATAAAGCATTTTCAAGCATAAAATGGCTAACTGAACAACAATATCATACTACAGTAGTATTGCCCACTAGATGAGATCCAACCAATCAGTGTGCTGTTCAGAATTGTGTTCACTGACTGGCTGAGTTTTACTATATTGTCTTAAAGTAGTGTAAAGGTGACTATCTGGGTGTTATTTCATGTCTAGAGAGCTCTCATATTCTTGTTAAATGATTTTGATAGGTCGTAAAGAGGTTGTTTATGCTCTATATATAGAAATATTTGATGTATATCTAATGATTCCTACTTTGCAGAAACATATTTACCTCAGAACCGTATTATTGTATTATTTTAGTATTGCACAATAACAAAATTTGGTGGTCTTATTCCCGGACAACGTTCAAGACCCCTGCTACATAGTAAAAACCTAAAGAACTACTCAATGGGTTATGTAAGTGTGCACACACACACACGCACGCACGCACGCACGCACGCACGCACGCACGCACGCACGCACACACACACACACACACACACACACACACACGCACACGCACACGCACACGCAGACGCACACACACGCACAAACACACGCACGATTACAACCTCTACCCAACAATAAAAGCCTCACGAAAAAGGGTCAGAGGGCACATTCCAACAAAGTCAGTGCTAATTTGGGACATTTGGTTGATTTTTCCAGCTTGTCATGCACCTTCCTTCCTAAGAAAACTTGTGTTTTGTGACACATGCATTAAGTCCCACTGACAGTCTCATTGTTGACTTAAAGTGGTCGCATCCTGTTCATTTTAGGGCTTTGGATCCTAGTGGAGAGGTACAGTATGTTTATTTTAATAAAATACTCCATGAATCTCAAAGTTGTGTTAACAGGTTAAATCTGCACAATAACTGGATATTTCATATAATTGTACGAATATCGGCAAACCTCGGCGTTGAACTGTGCTTTGTTCTCATAACACGGACAGCGTGGCACAGTTGGGAGAGTGGACGTGCCAGCAACCTGAGGGTTACTAGTTCGATCCCCACCTTCTACCAACCTCGTCATGTCCGTTGTGTCCTTGAGCAAGACACTTCACCCTTGCTCCTGATGGGTCGTGATTAGCACTTAGCATGGCAGCTCCCGCATCAGCGCGTGAAAGTGTGTGTGAATGGGTAAATGTGGAAATAGTGTCAAAATGCGGCTGCTAGACTTTTGACAAGAACAAGAAAGTTTGATCACATTACGCCTGTACTGGCTCACCTGCACTGGTGTCCTGTGCACTTAAGATGTGACTTTAAGGTTTTACTACTTACGTATAAAATACTACACGGTCTAGCTCCAGCCTATCTTGCCGATTGTACTGTACCATATGTCCCGGAAAGAAATCTGCGTTCAAAGGACTCCGGCTTATTAGTGATTCCCAAAGCCCAAAAAAAGTCTGCGGGCTATAGAGCGTTTTCCGTTTGGGCTCCAGTACTCTGGAATGCCCTCCCGGTAACAGTTTGAGATGTTACCTCAGTAGAAGCATTTAAGTCTCACCTTAAAACTCATTTGTATACTCTAGCCCAGTGGTCCCCAACCTTTTTGTATCCGCGGACCGGTCAACGCTTAATAATTTGTCCCGCGGCCCGGCGGTGGTGGATCCTTTTCTTTTTTTTTTTTTGAAAAAGGGACGTTTTTGTCATGAAAAAGGGAGGTTTTTGTGGTTGGTGCACTAATTGTAAGTGTATATTGTGTTTTTTATGTTGATTTAATAAAAAAAAAATTCATAAAAAATTCTTCTGCGGCCCGGTACCAATCGGGCCACAGCTCGGTGGTTGGGGACCACTGCTCTAGCCTTTAAACAGACCGTCTTTTTAGACCAGTTGATCTGCCGTTTCTTTTCTTTTTCTCCTCTGTCCCACTCTCCCTTGTGGAGGGGTTCCGGTCCGGTGGCCATAGATGAAGTACTGGCTGTCCAGAGTCGGGACCCAGGATAGACCGCTCGCCTGTGTATCGGCTGGGGACATCTCTGCGCTGCTGATCCGCCTCCGCTTGGGATGGTTTCCTGTTGGCTCCACTATGGACGGGACTCTTGCTACTGTGTTGGATCCACTTTGGACTGGACTCTCACGGTTGTGTTGGATCCACAATGGATTGAACTTTCACAGTATTATGTTAGACCCACTCGACATCCATTGCTTTCGGTCCCCTGGGGGGGTGTGGGGGGGGGGGTTCCCCACATATGCGGTCCTCTCCAAGGTTTCTCATAGTCACCGACGTCCCACTGGGTGTGAGTTTTCCTTGCCCTTACGTGGGCTCTACCGAGGATGTCGTTGTGGTTTGTTTTGTGGTTTGTGCAGCCCTTTGAGACACTAGTGATTTAGGGCTATATAAATAAACATTGATTGACTGATTGATCTGAGTACCTTGAAGGTAGACAAGCGTTATACAAGTATAACCCATTTACCATTGACCATAACAGAGAAGCGCTGACCCTAAAGTAGGTCTTTAGCTCCCTGGAAAACAAATTTTTCCACCTGAAAAAACACTATAGCTGCCATTTTCAAGAAAAGGTGACAAGTTGTACCGAACAGAGGTTGCCATTTACTGCCGAATGTACACTTTCGGGTTTGGTACAGCTGCATACCGACCCAAATAGGAATGTATGTATTCATCACCTTCCTAGTGGATGAACACACAGTGAGGGACCCGTTGTACCATTTGAGCTGAAGTATTTGTGGAAGTTACTCACATTTTTCTTATTCGTATTATTATTCCATCCAGCCTGTGGACACGCCCCCTCCGAATAAATTAGACAGAAGTGCTTAAGTCGCAAATGAAGGTGGGTCCATTACAAACTAAACCTTTTTTCTTGGTAGTGTGAAAATGGTGGAACATGGAGTTTTACCAACACTTGTGAATGTCATTGAAATCCATGAAAGCAATATCACTTAAAATTTGAAAAGTAATAATCGATCCAGGCAGTGCTTGTCATGTGTATGTGTGTCGTCATGGTGATGTAGTGTGTGAATGTACGCTTCTTCTTCCTGGCTGGACGGAAATAATAATCCATAGAAGAAACCTTGTTTTACTTGTTACTATAACCACGCTGAGGTTGTTTGTGATGTTCTCTTTCATACAAATGTTTGTGAAGACAAGACACGTAAGAAGAGCTAGGAGACAGCTGTGTGTGTGTGTGTGTGTGTGTGTGTGTGTGTGTGTGTGTGTGCGTGCGTGCGTGTGCAGGGGAGATTGACAGTTTAATATTACTCGTCAAAAAATCTATGTAATTAATTGATAGACACTACATTATGAATTTTCAACATCCATTAGTACCAGGATGTTCAAACGCGACTGATATACGGGTGGTCCTCCTCCGCTGTGGTCACTTTTGGGTAGTTAATACAGATCGGCAATATGGTGCTTTTATTCTCATCTCAATGGATGTTTGCAGGTGTCTCGATTGAAGCGTTCGGTAAAGAATTGATAATTTTTTGGAAGCTTCTTTCACATATTGTTACGTGTGGTGTCCACTGCATCCGAACCTCAAGTGCAATATAACGTTTCACCTTCCAGAACTGGACTTGTTCCAGCCTCAGAAGCGTGTAAGAACAAAAGTACTTAAGTCAACGGGAATATACACAGAAGGCCAGGTTTGAAGAGGGAACGCCCACATTTAAAGATCGCTTCACCCATAGTCGGCATCTTGGATGTTGGTGCGCACTGACAGACTTGAGTAGAGGGGAAGAATGCCACACGGCCAGAATCAAATTTTTGTTTCTTATGATTCACTGATAGTGTTTTAGTCTTAGTATTTTTGTATCTTTTTAATGGCTAATATTTTATTGTTTTAAATATTGGTTTGTACTGCAGCACTATTAGATTTATTCAAATGAAGTGTGTAAAAAATAAAATCTATAATTATTACTCATTTTTTTGGCAGGCGTTATGACATCCTACTCTGTTCAACGGTTAATGAACGCACTGTGAAAACACCTCTGTAAAGAACAAAAGAACACAGCTTACAGGTTCAATGTGCACAATTTAATATTTTAGTTAGACAGTAATGTGTTTATAAAAATTTAGATTGGGGTTTTTCCTTTTTCAATGGAAAATTATGTATTTTGTATTCATGTGGACCCCGACTTAAACAAGTTGAAAAACTTATTCGGGTGTTACTATTTAGTGGTCAATTGTACCGAATACGTACTGTACTGTGTAATCTACTAATAAAAGTGTCAATCAATTAATCAATGTTAGCATTCAAGCTAGTGAGCTGGCGCAAGTCAGTCCTAGAGTTTATCAATGGGACTGACTCAATCGCATTTTTTTGAAAAGTTAAATTTGAAACGGTAATCGTAACCGTCAGAAGTTTTACCGTCGGTATCATTGATACCGTTTATCGTTACATTTAACATTGTATGAGTAAAAACCTTGCAACAAAATGTCCTCGCACAGAACAGACCAATTGAAAGCCAAATCTACTATTGACAAACATTGCCAGCTGCCAAAACAACTCAAGAAGAGTTTGGCTGTTTGTGGTTTTGGAATCTGACCAGCAAAAATCAACACTTCCAAAAAAGTAACATGCTTCTTTTAACTGCATGTGCCAAGATCTTTGCCGAAAACTCCAAGAAAGAAACACAAGCACACACAGACACACAACAACATACTTTACAAGTAGTGCAGAATGTTCCTCCGTGTTTGAAGTGAAGAAAAAAGAGCTTCGGAAAATAAAATATATTTGTAACAAAATTGATTTATCTCTTACTATAATTTCGATGTCATATGACCATTTGTCAGCTGCCAAGTCACAATTTTTAATAGAAATCGTAAAAAGTGAATTGGCCAGTATTAAATCAGCTTTAAGACTGGTTTAAATAAGACAGAATATACTCATCTTCAGAAGGCCTCTTACTTTGAAGTTGTGCTGTAGCTTGAGATTTGAGAATTTATTGCTCAAAGCCATAGAGATGAAGAGAGATTTATAACTTATTGGCTTATTTATAACTTATTGACTTATTGGCTTAAATGAAGCCTTGACATGATTTTAATTTCAACATTTGACATCATTACCTCCGAAGGAAGGATGGGCTGGTTGCATGCAGCACATTTAGGCGCCAGGACCCTGTGGGAGGAAGTGAAGAACAAAATAGTTATTGTAGATTTACATGATAGACACTGAAATGCTCACACTTGTTATTCCAAATATATAAATAAATGTACACTTCCTTCTGTGCTTTATGTCTCTCCCAGCCTTTAAAGTTGAGCCTCAGTGTTTTTCTCTTAGGTTGGGATTTTGATTTGACTAAGCAGATGCCAGTTGTGCAGATGTGTTGGCGCCACCACAAACGTGATGGAGACAAAACTTCCAAGTGTACACAGGCCAGAGTTCTAACCAAAGGTCAAACTTAGTACGTTGTACCTCAAACCGAGTCAACAGACAGAAATGCAGCCGGATCCCCTGCGATATCTGAGACTGTCTTAGCCAAACTGTGGCCTATTCACACCTGCTCCATAAATCTGACTAAAATATTTACGTGTAAAGTGCTGCCTCAGTTTTTGTTAGTCATCCGTTTCAAAGGGTTTTAATCTAACAAAGACCAAATCGTACAAAAACCAAAGCAGTTTCCACTAGTGCTGTTAAAGCTAACACGTGATCAATCACAAAAAATATTATCATGTTATTCACGGCGGTGCGGGTTGTTATACGGTCAGTGATCAGGTCAATGCAAGGAGATTAAGGAGACTCCAACAAGTGTGCTCGGTTGCCCATTTCACTTCAAAATACATCCTGACAAAACCTAAGATAAAACTGTTGCCACATTTTGAGCACATTAATGAAAAACATTCAAGTAAAACATTCAAAATTGTTTGTGTACGAAATTCTGACAAAATGTATGTGTCAAAGTTAATTTAAATTATCTAATTAAGTAATTTGTTGCAATTAATCATGATAAATCAAAGGTGTAACTAATCTAATTGAAGAAATGAATAGTTTGACAGTACAAATGTTCCCATAAGAAACAATCTTAAAACAAGTCATCAGAACATTTGATACCTAAACCTTGGAATTTAAAAACGTAATAGTGTTATTCTGTGTTCAACATGTGTTGAATGTGTTTCTTAATTTTCGCCTTAATTTTCCAATTGATGGAAATTAGCCATTAGCTAAAAGCTCATATATTTGCATGTCAGAAGTTCATTATTATGCATTGTTTAAAAACATAAACTAACTCTACAGGTAAATCTGAAAAATATAAACATAAAACTAATTTTATACAGAAAAACTATAGTTTCACACAAAGAAAAAATATCAAACCCCGTTTCCATATGAGTTGGGAAATTGTGTTAGATGTAAATATAAACGGAATACAATGATTTGCAAATCCTTTTCAACCCATTCAACCCATATTCAATTGAATGCACTACAAAGACAAGATATTTGATGTTCAAACTCAAACTTTATTTTTTTTTTTGCAAATAATAATTAACTTAGAATTACATGGCCCCAACACGTGCCAAAGTAGTTGGGAAAGGGCATGTTCACCACTGTTACATCACCTTTTCTTTTAACAACACTCAACAAACGTTTGGGAACTAAAGAAACTAATTGTTGAAGCTTTGAAAGTGGAATTCTTTACCATTCTTGCTTGATGTACAGCTTAAGTTGTTCAACAATCCGGGGTCTTGTTGTCGTATTTTACGCTTCATAATGCGCCACACATTTTCGATGGGAGACATATCTGGACTGCAGGCGGCCAGGAAAGTACCCGCACTCTTTTAATATGGAGCCACGCTGTTTTAACATGTGGCTTGGCTTTGTTTTGCTGAAATAAGCAGGGGCGTCCATGATAACGTTGCTTGGATGACAAAATATGTTGCTCCAAAACCTGTATGGACCATTCAGCATTAATGGTGCCTTTACAGATGTGTAAGTTACCCATGTCTTGGCCACTAATACACCCCCATACCATCACACATGCTGGCTTTTGAACTTTGTGCCTATAACAATCCGGATGGTTATTTTCCTGTTTGTTCCCAAGGACACCACGTCCAGAGTTTCCAAATATAATTTTAAATGTGGACTCGTCAGACCACAGAACACTTTTCCACTTTGCATCAGTCCATCTTAGATGATCATGCTCGGGCCCAGCGAAGCCGGCGGCGTTCCTCGGTGTTGTTGATAAATGGCTTTGGCTTTGCATAGTAGAGTTTTAACTTGCACTTACAGATGTAGCGACCAACTGTAGTTACTGACAGTGGTTTTATGAAGTGTTCCTGAGCCCATGTGGTGATATCCTTTCTTGGTGTTTGATGCAGTACTGCCTGAGGGATCAAAGGTCCGTAATATCATCGCTTACATGCAGTGATTTCTCCAGATTCTCTGAACCTATTGACGATTTTATAGACCGTAGATGGTAAAATCCCTAAATTCCTTGCAATAGCTCGTTGAGAAATGTTGTTCTAAAACTGTTCGACAATTTGCTTACAAATTGGTGACCCTCGCCCCAGCCTTGTTAGTGAATTACTTAACATTTCCTGGAAGCTGCCTTTATACTCAATCACGGCACCCACCTGTTCCCAATTAGCCTGCACACCTGCGGGATGTTCCAAATAAGTGTTTGATGAGCATTCATAAACTTTATCAGTATTTGTTGCCACCTTTCCCAACTTCTTTGTCACGTGTTGCTGGCATCAAACTCTAAAGTTAATGATTATTTGCAAAAAAAAATGTTTATCAGTTTTAACATCAAATATGTTGTCTTTGTAGCATATTCAGCTGAATATGGGTTGAAAATGATTTGCAATTCATTGTATTCCGTTAATTTTTTTACATCTAACACAATTTCCCAACTCATATGGAAACGGGGTTTGTATAAAATCCAAACAAATGATGGATAAATGAACATTTAACATAACTTTTAACTTAATTGAAGACTTAATGGCGAATATACTGATGAGCAAAAAAGGGTGAGGTGTACCTATACTCTTTTTTTAATTCAACAGTGTTTCTCACCTTCTTTATCAACGTGCTTTGATGTGTTTTGTGGCAGATGCACTAAAGGTCACTGACAGTCTCATTGTTAATTTTATTTGGCCCCATGGTGGTTTATTTTGCAATAGTACTCAATAAAACAACCCCACAAAGACTAAATCCCAGCATGTGGTATTTTTTGTTTGGGCACTTGACTCGGTAGAATGATTCGAAGGCAAACAGACTAGTTTCTTATGGGCAATGTTTGGCCATACGATAACTGAAACTGTGTGTGAAAAACCGGGGCAATATTTTCATTGAACACTGAATCATTCGCCAAGTAGTGGGTAAGAAAACGAAGGTACCACTGTATTGTGAAATATTGCAGTCTTAGTGGTTAAAGTTATCCAAGGGGGTGTATCCCAACACATACACACGAATTCCACTAACAATCTGTGCACTTCAGCGCAATTCCAAGTGGATTAACGAAGTGCTGGATAACAATGGTGCTTACACTAAGCATTCACACCATGCACACACCTTCGATGATCACTGAGAAGTGTACTCATTAGACACAAATGCCATTTTTGTAGAATCGTAAATCAACAAGCTGTAGACTGACTACACTAAAATATATCCAAATTTCATTTCTATAGTATTGTCCCAAGGGAAATGGTTGCTGAAATGTGGTGTGTAAGTAAGCACTTTTATAAGAGTTTACGTTTCACATGCTGTGTTTGCAGTTCAAGTGTCTACAGCATCACACAAAACATTGATTTTTGTTTCCCTCAGAGCAAACTCAAACTGTGAGTGGAAAGAGTGATGCTCACCTGTGGTAATCTTTAACACAGTATATCTTATTCTCAGTGTCCACAGTAAAGGGAACGCCGTCAAGACTCTCATTACAGATAACACAACGAAAACAGCCCGGGTGATATGACCTCCCGAGGGCCTGCAGGATCTGGAGAGACAGAATTAGTGAAGGATATTATTTTACACATTTTGCATTGACAATAATGTATTGTATAACACATACGGAAAAACCACCTGTTGTGTGTTCTCGCCAAACACTTACCATGTCCATTATCAGGTGACCACATGCGTTGCACTTGTCTGCTGACTGCTGGAAACCTGAATACTTTAAGCAGAGACAAGATGACGGTCAGGGCTTCCAAGACCAAGAACCAAAGTAGTGTGTGGTTTAGCCAACGTGGTTGTTGCATAACTCCTGCCATAAAATCCCTTGTATTCTGAGGGACACATTTATTAAAAGACATTCTCCCAGTCAGTGCGGTGAGGTTTCTGGGAATTAACTAGCACAAAATCTCTGAATGTCAGTGCATGTCCATAGTGTCCATCTGGCAGCGCCTTGATAACAAGTTTGGTATTACAATAATAAATCAAAATGCAACAATGTTGTAAATTCAAGCGTGTGGTAACTCGGGATGGTTATAAAATTCTGTAGGCACTACCGGGTACAGATTCATGTAAAATCAAACAGTACCATATTTCGCTACCGATGTTGCACATGACGTCACGCCTGGCTGCAAACACTTGGCAGTGAGACATGCAGTCAGAGTGGACTCAGCCGGACTGCCTCGAGGTAATGTAACAATTTTTCATGCCAACAAAGCAAGAATAAGTCGCTCAAAAGTACAGGAAGTTTCCACTTTTGAAAATGCGCTATGTCGATGATAATTTACATGCAATACACCATAAACATGCTACCGATTAGCAATTTTAAAATGGCGATTTCAACACCTTGAAATTTGGTCATGAAAACTACAACTACGATGCTTGTTAAAATCAAACAGCAAGTGTGTAATAAATACAATACTTTTTGTTTAAACATGTCGGACTCAGCAACAACAAAAAGACAGACCCGTTCAGCTTAAAGGCAAAGACTACTTTCTGGCTAAGGCAACACACCAGAGTCGATACACTATTGCCATCGAGGGATGTAATTATATGAAAATTTCACATAATGGTTATAGTGACCAAAATTATAACGGTTATCATCAATATTGTCACAAAATCGTTTTATTGAGTTTCATAAAACAATATTTAATAAACAAATAAATAGGCAACAGACACACACACACAATATACTTTACAAGGCAGAATAAACGTTAAATATTGTTCTGGCTTCTAAGAGTGTTTATTTCAATGGTGAAGGTAAAACAGGGGTTGTTTGTCATGAGGAAAGACACCCTGGGTCTTGTATTCGCATTATCATTCAAGAAAGGCATCGACTACCGCGCAAGCTGTTTCTCAAGGAAATGAATAAAATCACAGTGTCGTAAGTTTTTCAAAGTGCGGTAATCAATCACGCCTTTTCGATAATTAAAAGTTGAAACGATAATACTGAATGTAAGGAATTTTACCGCAGTTCATCATTGTAACAGTAATCTTTACTTCCTTTGAAATTGCATCTGCATGCAAATTCTACTAAGAAACCTTGCGAATGAGACTCAGAGGAGTAAGAAAACAAGATTTAACAACTGAACAGCACAGTTATCATAATCAGCTCAGTGATAAATGCCAAATGATTTTTTACAATATTTATTATAAAACATTTCACATTCATTAAGACATGAACACACACAAAAGTACCAAAAATTGGTACCTGAAGTACCTGAATCGATTCCCATTTAGTGGGATTTAGAACGGTATCCATTGAGTGTGACATGTAGCCATTTAAAGTGGTAACACGGGTAGAATTTTCGGATGCAACTCAACAATGACTATAGTGCATTCTAACGGGCTTGGAGACATGTATTTCAAAGGTTCCTCATACAGTTTGGCTGCACTAATTTGAGGACTTTGGCACCCCTCCTAACACCCAATTAAATTTAGCAGCTCCTCAAGTTACTGACCTCATTCCAACCTCTCAAAAGGACGCTGAATCAGAGGCAGTAGATAGTGAAAACTGTGCCATGAGGTCAAAATGTGTAATTTTAAAGTCTAGACCTGACATATTAGGATGCGTCCTTGACGGGATAATTTAAAGTTCATCTCATTATTTAATTATTATTGATAGGGGATCTTATTTAGTTCTATTGCTAGGACAAGTACCATAATGACTCACCAGAAAGTCTTCTTCACAGAAAACCTTCCCTCCGACGAAGTAGAAGGCCTTTCCTCTCAGCCTTCGACCTGCAAACAGTATCGAAATGTTTGGATGTTTCACTCAAACAGGGACAAGAATGAAAACGTGTCAAAACAGCACTGAACAGCCCTGAAAACCCTGCTGATTAATTGTAGCATTCAAAAATAATAGACCTTCTTGCAATATTCCGCAGATCAGGCTGTAGATTTATCAAATGGTGATAAAGTGCTTTAGCTGAGGAACAGGGCAAGTTGGAGACAAAAGGAGCACATCTGGGTCTCACGTGTAAGGAACATAATCACTGAATCAAATCACTGGACAGGTGCAATAAGAAAACAATGCGCTACTTTGGAATTCCCTGCAACAATGAGCCAGGACGTTGAACAACCTAGTGTACGTCTTGTCTCCTATGCTCTCCTCACATGCTGGGTGTACCCACTTCTCTGTCTGCAGGCTGGCTCCCACTTTTAAACACACTCCAAAGCCTGCACACTGCGCCTTCACATGGCGAGTCCAGCGTGAGCCCCACAGGAAGAGGGAACATTCTTTACATTTTCTGCATGGGGAGGTGCAAGGAGGGGCGTCAGGAGAGAGGAGGGCCGAATCTGAGTGAACTTTATACGCATTATTTGCTCCAGTTCATCCTGTGTTTACAGAGAGCTATCAAATTGAATGGTCTGCACCTCCTTAAGAAAGACCGTAACATTAGCCCCGTTTACAGTGTCTATTCAAGCCGGGATTTATTTACCATTTTTCCAGGCCACTGTTTTAATGGCACTAGCACATAGAGTGCAGAATGTCCGGGTACTGAATGCTATCATCCATCCATCCATCCACTTTCTACCGCTTATTCCCTACGGGGTCGCGGGGGGCGCTGGCGCCTATCTCAGCTACAATCGGGCAGAAGGCAGGGTACACCCCGGACAAAATGCAATAAGCTTACAGTAATGATATATACTGTAAATATGGCCATGCAGGGATGGGCGATATGGCCTAAAATCTATATTGTGATATGTATCGCAGCCTCCTGCTCTACATATCATATATAAATGATAATATAATTATTTCAAAACAAAGGTTCTTAATATGGCTGCTGACATATGCACTAACATCTTGAGTCATTTCCAGTTGTTTTATTTTTTCAAAACTATTATTATTCTATGTTTTTATTTACTGTTTATAGCTGGTTAGTTTCCTTTGTTCCATGGTTCGATCTACATTTCTGTTCAAATGTAGTTAGCATTTATTCTTATGTTGTTTCAATACTTACGTTTTGGTTGAAACTACTATATAGTAGTCTACTACCAAGTAGGTAATGGGGCAGTATTGGTCAGACAAATGCAGATTACAATACTTCATATTTTCAAGATAATTAAATGATTCAATTTTTTAACACAATTATAATCAGACAGGATGGTGGTGTTACAAAATCCATTATAATAATACTTTAATAATAATAATAATTTCCCCTCAGGAATTAATAAAGTACTTGTGATTCGAATTCTGATTCTGATTACAAATGTATATGATGGCCTACTGTTGACTTTGATTTAAATTCTTTGGTGTTTGCCCTTGAAGTTCTCCTGTCCCTGCGATCCCAAAAGAAACAAGCAGTAAAAAATGGATGGATGGAAGTTCTCCTGTGACCAGGAACATATTTCCCGAATTTGTAAACAATAACATAAGTGACAAAAGTTATTTGCTAAATAAAAATATTGATACTTGGTATTGTTACTATCCATATTTGTATCGATCCGCCCACATTTGTACCGTAAATTCCGGACTGCAAGACGCTACCTTTTTCCTACAAGTTTAACCCTACAGCTTATAAAATCGTGCAGCTAATTTATTTAAATATTTAACCTTAATAAAAATGGTTTAACCAAAAAAACAAATACAAGGAAGTACACTTAAAAGGTCTTTTATTGTTTGCGCTATGGCGCCATCTTTTGGACATGTATGCTCACTGCAGGGGGTGCAATGTCCTTCCATTTAGTGCTTTCAAACTGCAAGTAGAGTGACATTCTGTCATCTAGCCGTCCATAGCATTTATACTCTTATAGATTCTTTATTCATCACTCCAAGAAACGTTTGTAAGTTTTACAGTATAACTAAAACTGTTTATACTTACTAAACCGTCCCATGCGTGATGTCTGTAGGAGTGTTTCCACGCATATTCGTATGTACTATTGTAATGTATTGAAGCTACGGTCGTTAGCATGAGCTAATATGATACGACGTTTACAAGAGTCTGTGTTAGTATTATTAACTTACAACGGCATCATTTTTGTATTTGTTGTATTTTTTCATTTTGACAAATTCCTCAGTAAACTCACCAAGACTTCACTGTGGTCTTAATGAGTGTATTAGCTGGTTGCAGAGCTAGCTTCCGCAGCTAGTGGGTCCATGACGATGACCGGTTGTGTTTGAATAGCCCTTTCACTGACGTGTTACAGGCACCGTTTGGAAACAATTAAGGTATGTAAAAAAACCTTTACAGAATCTTTCTGTGTAATAACTCGTTTCATCCATCCATCCATATTCTACCGCTTGTCCCTTTTGGGGTCGCGGGGGGTGCTGGAGCATTTCACAACGTATATATCTGCAGCTTATAGTCCTGTGCGGCTAATATATGGAACAATGTTTTTTTCTTCTACAATGTAGTGGGTGCAGCTTATATAGCGGTGCACTCTATAGTCTGGAAAATACAGTACATTTAAGAGCTTTAACCCAGTGTGTAGTGTAGTGTAGCATGTCCTCCACTGATGATACTTGTAAGTAGAAGTGGGAATCTTTGGCCATCTCACGATTCCCATACAATTACGATTCAGGAGCTACGATTCGATTAAAAATCAATTATTGAAGCATCTTTAAATTTATGTACATACAGTAAATGCAGTTTTACATTTCTTTTCTTTTCACCAAATAAGTGTTTACGAATTTGCAACTTTTAATAAAACAGTGCATTTGTAATAAGAAATTCCCAACACATTTATTCAGATCATGAAAATGTGTGCAAAACTGGAAAATAAGTGTCCTGTAATAAAGGAGCTGGTCGGATCTCTCGGTGAGGTGGCTCGCTGCAGTCAGCCACATTTTAGAACTGTCTGCATTACTTTTACAATAAATAAATCGATTATCGATTAGACATGTACTTATCATTTTTATATTTGTCCATGTCCGAATTGCGATGCATCCAAAAATCTATTATTTCCCCCACCTCTACTTGTAAGAAACATAGTTTTTTTGCCCCCACGAAGGGAAGTTATCCACTAAATGCTACATTGCGTTGAGAACGTGTTTGTTTGCTTGTCACTATTGGATTTGCGGGACACAGCTAGAATGTGTCATTATTATCACTAACAATAGTATTAAAAACGCTATATTGTGGGCCAAATTGATCTAATTTATATCGCACGGCATATCGTCTGTATCGCACAACCCTAAGGCTATGCTGTGACAGGGTTGAAACACCCCAACCCCTCAAAAATGAATAAAAACAGGTAATCAAATCAATTCTGTTATATTTATACTGACAATAGTTTATTCTTTGTACAGTATGCTTTCTTCCTGTCACTTTCAGACAACGCGTCTGAAAAAAACTAATTCAATATTGTTTTTCAACATAACTTTTTCAAGATAGGAGTAGTTGCATAAGTAGGGTCATGAGTTCTCCTCATTCAGCAGCTTTATCCACTGCTGCATGCAGTTTAAAATGTCAGATGGGTACTCAGGTGTGCAACTGAAGTGTGTTACACTTTCAGTACTGTTTTTTTTTTGTACAATTAACTGAAATGTATTTGTCATGCTGACTGAGCCGTTTGTTTTTCACCGCTATTACCACATTGGTTCTGTTGCTGCTGTGTTCTGCCATGTCCTTGTTCATGACTTCATACACATTGAGTTTCAAATGTCATCTTTAACATATTTTTCAAAGCATATGCTATATGTTTTGGGCCTAAAGTTAGTGTTGAGTTTGGTTTTATTCATATATAGTATGTATTAAACCGCAGTATTATTCTTATTTTCGATTAGCATTATGTTGTGGCAGTGGCGATGGACAATTATTTACCAAGCACAACTTCCGTTTCCGTGACAATCTCAACTGACCGCCTTTTGGCAGTACATCTTTGATGGACTTCATCTTCAATTCCTGCCTCATTAACAACACATTTGCATATTGGTGAGACTTTGACGCGAGCGATGTCGAACAACAACAGCTGTGACCTAGCATCGGAGTCGGCGCAACACTTCCGGCTAACAAGACTTCTATAAAATATCAGCAAGTTTGGCTTGACTGATGTGGAACGACCACGCATACACGCAATGCTAACACGGAATTCTAACATCACAGCTAATGATCTTAGCCCAAATGTCAAGTTATTGCAAATCAAGACACCCTGGTGGTTTAAGGAGCTGGACGTCCCGTTGTAACCTAGAGGAATTACCCAGGATTTGATGAAGTAATTCCATGTCATGGCCGTGTTTTAGTGGCCGGGCTACGGCCACAGCAATTAGGCTAAGAGGATCTTTTGGGCTACCCATGACTACTGTAATCCACAGTTGAACAAACTCAAAGCTACTATATTGAGTGAAATGAGTGTAAAGGTGATTGTATGGGTATTACTTCATGTTTCGAGGGCTCTGATTATGTTTCCAAACATATTTAAAAGTTGGAGACAGAAATGCGTTAATCGTGTGGGTTCTAATTAACCGCAAAAAACGAAAGCCGACTGTATGACCATGTGATCAATGAGAGCTAGATTTCCCACTGTTGGCGTTAACACACTTTTTGTGTCTTTTTACGCATTAAAACCAGGGACGCAGATTTAAAAAACTAAAGTTTTATCGACTATGGCTTTCCGCCTGTGTTTTGTTTTGTTTATATTTGCCGAGTCAAATTTACGTCCCCGTGTATTGCGTTTTTATTGGTCGTCTTCAAAGTAATTAACTTTCTGGTACAATTTCTTAAATTTTGATCCGCTGAAAGTTTTATCAATCACTTATTTTGCACTGGACAACTTTACCGCGAGGAGCCGTCAAAAGAAGGACTTCATGGTAAACACTAAGGTGAGTGTAAAGTCAACCTTTTTAACTTAATCCAGTGCCAAATCTCAATGATTAAATGATTTAGTCTTTGTGAGTCCATGGAAACGTCACTTTTTTCTCCCGCTGACTCGACATCGTTTGAGGATGGAGACAGGTTAGCTGTTAGCTTCAAGCAAACCACCACCCGACCATATTCTTCCACCCCAAAAACAGACTTTGCAAGTCAACAAATAGGGCAAATACGAGTGTGGAGAGACTGAGCCGATGAGCCGTATGGCGGCGAGAGGGCGGAGCGTGCCGCGAGACGGAGAGGCGAGGCACGCCTGGAGCGAGACTGCAGCAATCAGAGTCAGGTGCGTACACGATACACCTGTGCTCAATCCCTGCATCTTCTCCTGCAGCACAAAAGGGGCGAAGGAGGAACGATCGTGGCAAAGGTAGGAGAGGAACAACCCGGCACGAACGACCACGAGAGCGACGACAGAGACCAGACCGAAGATGAGTCCCCGCCACAGACGCAGCAAGCGAACACCGAAAGGTGTACCGCGACCAGCAGAAGGTGTCGGCGCACTAGAAATGGGCGCGCCCGACTGGCCAGAAGAGAGGTTTATTGAAACAATAAATCAGAATCAAACCTGCTACGATGCGTTGTGTATCCAATGTCACAGCAACCCACACACGGACGGCAGGAAATCTGTCACATTGGCACCCAACTGGGAGACATCATTGGAAGCGGAGGACGAGTTACACCAGGCTCCTCGAAGAGAAGCGCTGGGAGACTCAGAGACTGGAAGCGCTGTTGGAGCAGGCCGACCACCAGAGCGGGCTGTCGGCCAAGAGGAAGGAGGACGAGTGCCCCACCCCGAAGAAAAAGTCGATGAAGACGGAACGAAGACGCTCCGCCTCGGGGGCGGAGCCAGGCGGGCGGAGCCAGGCAGGCCGCGGTGGCATCCGCAGGCCACCAGGGCGAGCTGTGGGCCAAGAAGAGAGAGGATGAAGGCGCCCGGCCAGACAGTAAGAACGGCAATGCAGAAGAGGCGCCACCTGCTGACAATAAAAAGGCAGCAGAGAAAGTAGCAACTAAGGAAGAACCAGAAAACAAGAAGCTGGAAGATGTAGTGGACAAGATGGATGAAGAGGAAGAAGAGGTTTATGATAAAGAAATGTACGTTGAGTTTATTTTGAGGATGACATTTACGTTGACGATGAAGATTATGACGATGAGGAAGATTATGATGAGGATAAAATGTATGTTAAAGAAGAAGAAATCATTGAAGAAATTTTGGAAGAGGATGAAGATTATGACGATGGGGAAGATTATGATGAGGATAAAATTTATGTTAAAGAAGAAATAATTGAAGAAATTTTGGAAGAGGATGGAGATGAAGAAGATGAAGGAATTGAAGATGAAGACGAAGTTGAAGAAACCCATGAAGTTGAGAAAGAAGAAGACATTCAGAAAAATGATGAAGATAAAGAAGAAGTTGAGGATGAAGAAGAATTTGAAGAAACTCAAAACATTGAGACAGAATAAGAAATAATTGAAGAAATTCTGTAAGATGATGAAAATGAAAACGAAGAAGAAACTGAAGACGAAGAGGAAGTTGAAAAATCTCGAGAAATCGAGAAAGAAATACTTAGAGAAATGCAAGAAAAGGAAGAAGAATTACTTGGAAAAATGCAAGAAGAAATTCAGGAGAAGGATGAAGATGAAGAAAAAGTCAAAGAGGACAAAGAAAAAGTCAAAGAGAACAAAGAAAAAGTCAAAGCGGACAAAGAAAAAGAAAGAAGACAAAGAGAAAGTTAAACAAGAAGAAGTGGAAGGAACTCAAGAAATTGAGGAAGAAGAAGATAATGGTGAAGAAGAAGAGGAAAATGATAATGAGGAGGATGAAGAGGACAAGGAAGACAAAGACAAAGAAAGGGATGAAGGAGAGGATGAAGGAAAATACAAAGAAAAAGTCGAAAAGGGCGAGGATGAGGAAGTACAACCACAAATCGAAGAGGGGTCAGAGGAAGAGGACAAGCTCGCCTCGGTGAAGCTGATGATAGAGGAAGAGAAGACAGGTGGCCGCAGCAATTTTGTTTCCCGCTCCTTAAAGAGAAGGGGGGGGGAGTAGGCTCAGCCGGACTGAGGCCCGGCTTCGAACTGGCGGTGGAGGAATGTGGAGAGACTGAGCTGATGAGCCGACAGCAGGCTCGGACAAATGATGGTCCATACCAAGATGACGGCGAGAGGGCGGAGCGTGCGGCGAGACGGAGAGGCGGGGCACGCCTGGAGCGAGACTGCAGCAATCAGAGTCAGGTGCGTACATGACACATCTGTGCTCAATCCCTGCATATTCTCCTGCAGCACAAAAGGGGCGAAGGAGGAACGATCGTGGCAGAGGTAGGAGAGGAACAACCCGGCACGAACGACCACGAGAGCGACGACAGAGACCAGACCGAAGATGAGTCCCCGCTACAGATGCAGCAAGCGAACACCGTAAGGTGTACCGTGACCAGCAGGAGGTGCCGGCGCACTAGAAATGGGCGCGCCCGACTGGCCAGAGGAGAGGTTTATTGAAACAATAAATCAGAATCAAACCTGCTACGATGCGTCGTGTATCCAATGTCACAGCAACCCACACACGGATGGCAGGAAGTCAATCACAATGAGCCTTTTGAAAGGCACATATTTAAAAAAAAAAAAAAAAAAAAAAAAAAATTAAATTGATGGATGGATCGGAAGTTAATGTAGACTCTAGGGATTTAAGCGTTAAAAAAATAATGTATGTATGTATGCCCTGGCACACGATTATCATAATTCTGTGATCGAAGCAAAACATTTTTTACACTTTTTTACTGAAATAAATATACCTACCTACAACGTATCAAATAAAAATATAAGAATCTACCGGGAGCTGTAAAGTTTAGATCCATGAAGGACAGAAGAAAGTGAATAAATGTTTATAACTGAATACATTTTCATATGCATAAAAATGTATTTTCTTTTGTAATACTTTTTCAATGAATCAAGTAACGTTTATGACATCCTTTTTCCAAAACACGATATAGAATGTGAGACATAACAGGATAATGAATAAATGTATAATTTGTTTTCAAAACGTTTCCAAAAGTGTGACACAAAAATTTACTGCGGGACCCCGTTTTTATGACTTGATGGGGTCCCTGAGCCCCATTTTTAAAATTCCTAGCGCCAACACTCTTTCCGTTTCACCTTTAATGCACTCCATACCATTATTAAAATAAAAGTGTACAAGCTTTCAAATATCATAAATAAAAGCCTCTCCATACCCTAAATGTAAAATGCCCTTTTCTTACTTTATATTTTATAAAAATGTTTAGTTTTGCAGGTATAATGACCGGGCTTTTATTACTTTGTCTTCTACTTCCCCATTTATTTCCTCCCAGTGATTTCTCGCAGGAAGGCACTGAGCTTTTTGAAACGATAAGAGCATTATTAAATTCAGACGTTAGGACTTTAAAAGAGCTACGTTGAACTGCGTGTTCATAAAAATGTAAATGACGTGACTGACAGAACAAAACACAAGGACTTTTTCTCATTAAGACCTTCTATGTAATCCTATTCAGAAATGAAAGCAATTTAGTGACCCCCTTCACAGCAATATCCCCCATGCCAATGGCGGCAGTAGATTATGCTTCCCAGAGAAGATCTGACTATCGGAGACACGTAAATCATCACGCTACTTTACACTAGTTCTCTGTTTGTACACCTAGCTAGCTCCACGTATGCCTGTTCAAGGCAGTTGGGAAGTGTTCAAAGTCGGAGTAAACCCTTGGGTGTTATTTCCCATTGCTCCTGAATACATTACACTCTTTTGTTTGTCTGGCTCTCGGTCACCTTGACTGAAGTGCGGCGCTCATGCTAATCGACAAGACTTGTTACAAGCCAGCGAGCGTGAAAATTGAGATTGAGATTTTGGAACAAGATAAGATGGAATGTCTAAGGGGGGGAAGCACCACAAATAATATTTGTGTCTTTCAACATGGAACTGCATCTAGCAGCTGTTAACATTAATACATATAGATCAGGGGTGTCCAAACTTTTTCCAGCGAGGGCCGCATTCGTTTTCCTTTGTTTCTTGCATTGAACCAAGAGAGCATAGTCTACCAAGCCAAATTTCTTGTGTGTTAAACATATTTGCCCAATAAAGCTACTTCTGATTTGAATAATGGAAAGTAATAGTATGCAGGGGCCATTTAGATATGTGTCTATTTTGTAAAAAATAAATGCTGAAAACAGACATTACATTATGTTTGGAGACAAAACTTAGTGTCAGCTTTGTGTTATAGATGACAAAGTGTACTATAACTAGTTAACGGTATTTCAGGGTGTCTAAATTGCGGCCAATGAGCCATTTGCGGATAGCAGCTCGGGTTTTGTAGCCCTTCCACGTATTGTTGGAAAAATTGTCAATATGGGTTCCAACAAAATAGGTCAACTTCATTAGCTCTAATTGATTAAATAGAGAACATTACTAATGGTATTGAGAAGAATACATTTGTTATAGGACTTTTTATTGACTTACAAAAGGCTTTCGATACCATTGACCACCAGATTTTGGTAAATAGACTGGAAAACTATGGCATAAGGGGATTGGCAGGGAAATGGCTGGAGAGCTACTAAAATGAGAGACAACAGATTGTTCAGATCGACCAACATCAATCGACACTCATGAACATAACCTGTGGAGTCCCCCAGGGCTCGATACCGCGACCCACACTATTTATAATATATATCAACGAAATATGTAAAGTATCAACGCTGTTGAATATCATCTTCTTTGCTGATGATACAACAATCACATGTGCAGGTGATGACGTGAAGCAACTTCTGGCCTCTGTAACTGAGGAGATGATAAAGTTAAAAACTTAGTTTAATACGAACAAATTGTCTTGGAATTTAAAGAAGACCAAAATAATGGTCTTTAGCAATCGCAAAAGTAATATACCGATCAGGATTGTTATTGATGATACACCAATAGAATATGTTCAACACAATTCTTTCTTAGGAGTGGTAATAGATGAAAATATCTCATGGAAGCCTCATATAAGTTACCTGAGGACAAAAGTTGCTAAATGTGTTGGAATGATGAGGAGAATATGTCATTTATTGAACACCAATGCTCTGCTGTTATTGTAACATTCATTTATTTTGTCATATTCAAACCATTGTGTTGAAGTCTGGGGAAATTATTATAAATCACATTTATATACTGCAGAAAAAGTCTATCAGGATGGTGTCCAATGTTCACTACAAACATCATTCAAATTCACTATTTATGGACTTAAAGCAACTCAAACTAAACGATGTGATTAACTTTAAAACTGCTCAAATTATGTTTAGGGCATCCCAAAACTCTCTACCATCCAATATACAGAACCTATTCCATGACAGAGATGATCACCATAGTTACAGTTTAAGAGGAAACAACAAATGATATTTGCCTGAATTTAGAACCACTTTAAAATCAATGTGCATTTCAGTGCGTGGAGTCAGTCTGTGGAACAACTTAGGGGTCAAGTTAAAAATATGTTCTAACATGATTCAATTTAAAACACTGTTTAAAAAAGAAGTACTGAAGAAGTACGAGGAGGAAAGAGAGTGATGCCCTCAGCACAGAGCGATGGGAGAGAGGTGTATGGTCAGAGAGTGTTTGGGCGTGTGTGTGTGTGTGTGTGTGTGTGTTTTGTGTCATCTTGTCTTGTCTCATAGTATCAGTGGTACTATCGTATTGTTAGTGTACAAGAGTTTTTCTTGTTTTTGTTTATATAGTATTGTTCTTGTATTATATTGCTTATGTTAAATGTGGAATGAGTGAGAGGGGTTGGGATATTATAAGCATCTGCCTCATCCAAACCCTTTTCAAGCCTTGTATGATTATCTCTGCCAAAATGTAAAAAATAAAAAAAAAAGTGTGTTGTTGTAGTGTGCAGGTTTGAAATAAATATTTCAATCAATCAAAATAAACAATAAAAATGTAAGAAAAAAAGAGCAAAAAGATATAATGTAATGACAAAAACCTGACATTTTGATACAAATATAATAAGACATTTTCCACTTTTGATATATAATGTCTGTTTGCAAAGGGATATCAAAATATCCCTGTTCATACATACTTCAACTGTATACATTTTTCAGCTTTGTTCTCATTATATCTTTTTGCTCTTTTTAAAATATTTTTACTGTTTTCCCCCCGACAACATTTTGCAGGCCACAAATGGCCCCCAGGTCGCTCAATGGACACCTCTGATATGGATGTTAATGAATATGTACTGCATACCGCTGTAGGTGGCACACTCTCATTCGATAGAGTCCCTGTTCCACACTGTACTCCTGTTGTGGTTGCCTGAAATAACAGCATCTAGTATGCTCCTGGAACACAGCCTCCTGAGGGCCCCCCATGCTTGCATTCATCCCAAATCCGAGATGCTATTCTTTAGGGCAGTGGTTCTCAAATGGGGGTACGTGTACCCCTGGGGGTACTTGAAGGTATGCCAAGGGGTATGTGAGATTTTTTTTAAATATTCTTAAAAATGGCAACAATTCAAAAATCCTTTATAAATATAATTATTGAATAATACTTCAACAAAATATGAATGCAAGTTCATAAACTGTGAAAAAAAAATACAACAATGCAATATTCAGTGTTGACAGTTAGATTTGTTGTGGACATGTTCCATAAATATTGATGTTAAAGATTTCTTTTATGTGAAGAAATGTTTAGAACTAAGTTCATGAATCCAGATGGATCTCTATTACAATCCCCAAAGAGGGCACTTTAAGTTGATGATTACTTCTATGTGTAGAAATCGTTATTTATAATTGAATCACTTAAAGTTTATTTTTCAACAAGTTTTTAGTTATTTTTATATCTTTTTTTCCAAATAAGTCAAGAACGACAACTACAAAGGAGCAATATTTTGCACTGTTATACAATTTAAAAAATCAGAAACTGATGACATAGTGCTGTATTCACTTCTTTATCTCTTTTTTTCAACCAAAAAAGCCTTGCTCTGATTAGGTGGTACTTGAATAAAAAAAATGTTCACATGGGGTACAACACTGAAAAAAGGTTGAGAACCACTGCTTTAGGGGTACCTCATGGCAAGCACAGTCCTTGTACTCTCACATGGAGCCAGCTATGAAAGGTATGTGGTGTGTAAACTCTTCTCAGCCCCATTTTAGCCACCAGCCTGACTATGCCCCCAACCCCCCACAACGCCAGGCTTGCTTTTCATCTCTAGTGCGAACAGCAACACACACGCACACACACACGCTGACAAGGGAGGGTAAAATAGTAGATGTTAATCATACTCATGGGGTTGTAGCCAGATAGGTCAAGGGTGTTTCAGAATTAGAGGTTCGAGTGGCGGGTAGGTCACCACAGTGCCACAAATACTGCACATACCCACCCTCAGATAAAAGGAACAGCAATTTAATTGACCTGAAAAGGCTACGCTACAGTAAAAAGCAACAACAGTCTCAAATTTCAAACAGGTTTTTTCGACCATGTACTGTACAACAGGATTACTGTACATGCAAAAAGCTATTCACAGATCATAGAGTAGCAATGGGGCTTGTACAAATACATTTATATTTAGATTGAGCAGATTAGCGTGCCTGACGATTGCACAATTTTGACACGTATTTTTTCCTTTAAAAACTTGTTGATAAGAAGTATTATATGAAAAACAACATTTTGGAATGTACAACTAACAACTACAGTAGGTAATGAAGTAATGTAATAATAATGTACAGCATTTACCCTGGAGAGTAAACTCTTAATGTATTTTGTGTTATGTTGTTGGCATTTGTGGGTGTTTTAAGAGCACTTTATTGGTGGAAAAAGATCAATCCAATTACCTGTATTGCTAGCCACCTCTTGCTAGCAGCTTTTCACTATTTACAAAACACATACTAGAGAAAATCATGTGTGTTGATGTTTCACATATGGATTGTGGATGATGGACAAATTTCCCCAAAAAATGCAGTTCCTCATTAATGATGTTACATACTGTATATTTATAAAGTGTAAATATTGTTTCTTTTTTTGCAAGTTTCTTTGATCATGTAAAATGAAACAAAATTAATAAATTAAAAATGTAAATTTAATTGTCCATCCATCCATTTTCTACCGCTTGTCCCTTTCGGGCTCGCAGGGGGTGCTGGAGTCTATCTCAGCTGCATTCGGGCGGAAGACAGTGTACACCCTGGACAAGTCGCCACCTCATCACAGGGCCAACACTGATAGACAGACAACATTCACACTCACACATTAGGGACCATTTTAGTGTTGCCAATCAACATATCCCCAGGAATATTGAATTGTGATTAATTGAAATTAATCTACCTGTGATTAATCTGATTTAGGAAAGTATTTTTTGACAGTTGTGAGTTTAAATTGTATTGATAAAAGTTGTATGATGTTGACAGGAACAAGTGCATTCACATTAAATTACGTACTTGGTAAAACAACTTGGAAATCGATTAGTATCAGACAAAAAAAATGTGCTCAACTACTGTAATTTGTTTAGTTTTTTTAGGAAATCTATGTTTACATCAAATACAGCGGCCTTAAAGTAGAATTACCCAAACCACAATGACAGTGTCCAAAAAATGAGTGCCCATTAGTATACCGAATGAGGTTTGACAAAAGTGCAGAGCAAGACAAAATCGGTCCACAGACTGCCAAAGTACTCTTGTACAGTTGGACTTACTAGATAAAAACCATGCCGCCACAAAGTATCTACCGTTTGCAATAATGTGGTTCAGCTTTCATTGACTCACAGTACAAGCGAGGGGGGCACGTTTCAGTAATGTCTTTTCTAAAATTGTGCAGCAGCAGCACAAGGTATCTGTATATCTTAGTACAAGTCACATTTTGCAATCAGTCAGTCGCATGAACAGATTTAACTTCCACAAATTGTGTGTTCTTATGCAGGGACATTTCGACCAGGGTTTTTTGTTTAATTCCAAACTTTGAATATTGTGTAAAAAAAAAAAGTTCAACTAATTTTCCAGCGTTAAATTCAACACTTTTCAAGCAATAACAAAACTTGAACTATTTCTACTTTTTCAACTGTGGTCATTAACATTTCTATTTTGGTTAAGGGACAAGCGGTAGAAAATAGATGGATGGATGATTCGTCACACGTTCTTTAGGCTGGGAGTGTGCTCATACTGCTACACTCAAGACCTGTCTGATGTTTGTGTGCCTTATATGTTGTGCGCGTAATTCACCCATCTGAAGTGATGAATGACTCTGAAGCCCTGAAATGTCTCTGGCAACGCCTTTTGAGTGGTTAGTCCAAGTAGTGTTAGAATTGAATGGGTAATTTCTAATCTATGACCTGTTTAAGTTGTGTGTGATAACTAATCGATTGTATGATTTATGATTGGTAACTATGATGATTGGTGGCTAACCATGATGCGTGCAGTTTATCAAAGCAACAATCAAACAATCGGAAAATTCCTGTCGTATCAATTCCTAGATATGGTCGTAACTATACTAAATGCACTGGGCATAATAAACACAACATTATTAATATTGCTACTACGGATAATTTGATCAAAAATTCCCTGAAACAGCCCACTACCTATAATATAGGTTTTTTAAACATAAGATCATTGTCTCCTAAAACGTTGTTAGTTAATGATATTATCAGAGACAACAATCTTAACGTCATCGGTCTCAGCGAAACCTGGCTTAAACCAAACGACTTTTTTGCGCTAAATGAGGCATGTCCTCCTAACTTTACACATGCGCATATTGCCCGTCCGCTCAAAAGGGGTGGGGGGGTCGCACTAATATACAACGAAAACTTTAACCTTAGTCCTAACATAAATAATAAATATAAATCGTTTGAGGTGCTTACTATGAGGTCTGTCACACCGCTGCCTCTACACCTGGCTGTTATCTACCGCCCCCCAGGGCCCTATTCGGACTTTATTAATGAATTCTCAGAGTTCGTTGCTGATCTAGTGACACACGCCGATAATATAATCATAATGGGGGACTTTAATATCCATATG
Source organism: Nerophis ophidion (assembly GCF_033978795.1). Classification (NCBI taxonomy): domain Eukaryota; kingdom Metazoa; phylum Chordata; class Actinopteri; order Syngnathiformes; family Syngnathidae; genus Nerophis; species Nerophis ophidion. The sequence continues at coordinate 38,900,186 of NC_084621.1, read as the reverse complement.
AATACCCCATCGGACCCACCGTGCGTAGCGCTCCAGACTGTAATTGATAGCTGTGGTCTCACACAAATAATAAATGAACCCACGCATCGCAACGGTAATACGATAGACCTAGTGCTTGTCAGGGGCATCACCGTTTCCAAAGTTACGATACTCCCGTATACTAAAGTATTGTCCGATCATTACCTTATAAAATTCGAGGTTCAGACGCATGTTCGTCAAACTAATAATAATAATAACTGCTATAGCAGCCGCAACATTAATACAGCCACAACGACAACTCTTGCTGACCTACTGCCCTCGGTAATGGCACCATTCCCAAAGTATGTGGGCTCTATTGATAACCTCACTAACAACTTTAACGACGCCCTGCGCGAAACCATTGATAACATAGCACCGCTAAAGTTAAAAAAGGCTCCAAAAAAGCGCACCCCGTGGTTTACAGAAGAAACTAGAGCTCAGAAATTATTATGTAGAAAGCTGGAACGCAAATGGCGCACGACTAAACTTGAGGTGCACCATCAAGCATGGAGTGATGGTTTAATAACTTATAAACGCATGCTTACCTTAGCTAAAGCTAAATATTACTCAAATCTCATCCACCGTAATAAAAACGATCCTAAATTTTTGTTTAGTACGGTAGCATCGCTAACCCAACAAGGGACTCCTTCCAGTAGCTCAACCCACTCAGCTGATGACTTTATGCAATTCTTTAGTAAGAAAATTGAAGTCATTAGAAAGGAGATTAAAGACAATGCGTCCCAGCTACAACGGGGTTCTATTAACACTGACACGATTGTATATACGGCGGATACTGCCCTCCAAAATAGTTTCTCTCGTTTTGAGGAAATAACATTAGAGGAATTGTTACAACGTGTAAATGGAATAAAACAGACAACATGTTTACTTGACCCTCTTCCTGGGAAACTGATCAAGGAGCTCTTTGTATTATTAGGTCCATCAGTGCTAAATATTATAAACTTATCACTCTCCTCGGGCACTGTTCCCCTAGCATTCAAAAAAGCGGTTATTCATCCTCTTCTTAAAAGACCTAACCTCGATCCTGACCTCATGGTAAATTACCGACCGGTGTCTCACCTTCCCTTTATTTCAAAAATCCTTGAAAAAATTGTTGCGGAGCAGTTAAATGAACACTTAGCGTCTAACAATCTATGTGAAACCTTTCAATCCGGCAAGAAATCTGCGTTCAAAGGACTCCGGCTTATTAGTGATTCCCAAAGCCCAAAAAAAGTCTGCGGGCTATAGAGCATTTTCCGTTCGGGCTCCAGTACTCTGGAATACCCTCCCGGTAACAGTTCGCGATGCCACCTCAGTAGAAGCATTTAAGTCTCACCTTAAAACTCATTTGTATACTCTAGCCTTTAAATAGACTCCCTTTTTAGACCAGTTGATCTGCCGTTTCTTTTCTTTTTTTTCTATGTCCCACTCTCCCGTGTGGAGGGGGTCCGGTCCGATCCGGTGGCCATGTACTGCTCGCCTGTGTATCGGCTGGGGACATCTCTGCGCTGCTGGTCCGCCTACGCTTGGGATGGTTTCCTGCTGGCTCCGCTGTGAACGGGACTCTCGCTGCTGTGTCTTGGATCCTCTTTGGACTGGACTCTCGCGACTGTGTTGTATCCATTGTGGATTGAACTTTCACAGTATCCTGTTAGACCCGCTCGACATCCATTGCTTTCCTCCTCTCTAAGGTTCTCATAGTCATCATTGTCACCGACGTCCCACTGGGTCATTATTGTCACCAATGTCCCACTGGGTGTGAGTTTTCCTTGCCCTTATGTGGGCCTACCGAGGATGTCGTGGTGGTTTGTGCAGCCCTTTGAGACACTAGTGATTTAGGGCTATATAAGTAAACATTGATTGATTGATTGAAATACATTGTGTTCCCTCAAACTAAAGTTTGAGGGAACACAATGTATTATCATCACTACTTGGACTAACCACTCAAAAGGCGTTGCCAGAGACGTTTCAGGGATTCGGAGTCATTCATCACTTCAGATGGGTGAATTAGGTAAAACATTTAATCAGATAAATAATGATAATTCATTAATTTAATTGATCAAGTTAATTTTGACAGATGTATAATAAACACATCAGAAGGTTAAAGGAATTTAAAGTAAATGTTCCCCAATACGTAGAGGGTTGAAACTACTTTACAGTAGTACCTCAGTGTACAAGTCGAATTGGTTCTGTGACGGAGCCCTTAATTCAATGCCCTTAATGTCGACCATTGAAATTACTTCAAATAAATTTAATAGGTTCTTGTAACATGAAACATGTCTTTCAAGAAGAAAAACAAACTTTTAGATAATAAATATTGTCTAAAAACAATACAATAGAATGTACTACAAACGACTAAAGTAGTTTTATGAAGTAATGCAATAATAATGGATAGCATTTACTTTGAAGACTGGACTTATACAGTATCTTCTTCCAGCAGTTTCTTTGTCACACAATCAGCAGCTTTTTGTTAGACAATTTCATGGATAAATGTCCGACGTTTGGATAATTTTCTAACATTCTTGGCCGGCGTCCTTTTGCTTCTGCATGGTGCAGACTAACAGTGACACGCTTCAATTTCTTTGCCAAGTTGGCGACACGCTCGGTCATAATTTTGATGATTTCTTTCTTGAATATCATCCACTTCTTCTCAACACTGACTTCCACACTCACTCTCTTCCATCCCAAGCTTGGAAAACAAAGCCATGTCGATTTCCAGCCATCAGCTAATGCTAGTGAGTAATACCAGATGTTTTTGCGGATCTTACCGAGTTTACTATGCCATTTGCCACGCAAACTATTGGCAGGGATGCTTGTAACTAAAACTTTGCTTGCAACTTAAAACATAACAATTACCTGAGAGAAACCTCTTTTCTCAAAGCTCTCTTAAGTTGTGGCACCTTTAAGATGAGATACCACTGTACAAGGTTTGCACAATATACGATATGAATTATATAAACTTGGTCTATGATAAAGCTTTTAATTTATCCATCCATTTCCTACCGCATGTTCTTTACAGGGTTGCAGGGGAGCTGGAGTCTGTCCCAGCTGCACTCCGTTGGAAAGCATGGTACACCCTGGACAAATTGCCAATTCATCGCAGGGCCAATGCAGACAAAGCCACGTCCTCGCTAGCGAGTTCCCGGCTAATGTCCCTCCACAGTGCAAAGCTGCTTCTCAGTCAGCAATCCTTGCCTCCATAGCAGCAAATAAACAATTTTTCTTTCAAGGAGGACAAGGAATACCTAAACATGCTACACTACACACCAAAGGAATATATGCTTACCGCAAGCTAGCGCTTTTGAATGTAAATACAAGTAGACAGATTGATACAAATACAGTAACGATACCAAACACAGTATGAATATATGTTCGATGCTACAGTGGTTAGATCGATATTTTTCATTATCAAAAAATATTTTCTCGTTTTGTTATTGTTTAAAAACTCGGAAATAAGTCCTTGGACACAGGAGGGCTTTAAAGTAGGGCTGGGCGATATATCGATATAAACGATATATCGCAGGTTTGTCTCTGTGCAATATAGAAAATGACTATATCGTAATATTCGATTATATGTTCTCACACAGTTGCTTTTAGCTGCGGGCATTACATTACTGGCGTTTCTCACTCATTCTCGTCTCTCCTTCTCACAGACGTAAAACAAGCCCGCCTTCTTACATATGTCATACTGTCGCGCATCTAGCGTCATACGCCCTCGCCGAGCAGAGAAGCAGCAGCATGGCTAACGTTAGCTGATGCAGGGCGAGCGGAGTGGAGCGTGTGACAATACAAGAGAGAGAAGGTGTGAAATTGATCACAAATGGAGGAAGAACTATAAATGCCCAAAATAAAGAGCAGGGGATCCATCATCTGGCAGTGGTTTGGCTTTTCAAGTGGGAAGATATTCAGCAGACAACAGCACTATGCAAAGTATCAAGCAGAAGTGTTACTACAAAAAAGTAGCAACACTATTAATTTGTTCTTTCATTTAAAAATTCACCCGTGAGAGAATGAAGAGTATTTAAAAAATACAGTTTTGGTCGATTGACTTAGTTGTGATTTCCCTCTCTGCATGAACGTTTAAAAGTAGCATATATTAATGCAGTATGAAGAAGAATGTTTTAATGTAGACACATAGAATCATCATACTGCTGTGATAATATGCATGAAGTGTTCATTCAAGGCCAAGGCAAAATATCGTAATATATATCGTATATCGCAATATGGCATAAAAATATTGTGATATTAATAAAAGCCAATATCGCCCAGCCCTATTTTAAAGGATAAAACCAAAGGCATCAGAGCCAGTAGAAGAAAAATAATGTATATATTTAGGTATTGTAACATCGCCATCCTGTTTTTTTTGTCTGATTATCATCATTTAATTATATTAAAAACTTTAAGTATCATTATCAGCATTGGTATGACCAATACTGCCCCTGTAACTACTCGGTAATGAATCACTGTCCTAATTTGTAGTATTGCCCAAAACTAATGTAAAGAAACAGAAGTGTAGATAGAACCATAGTACAACAGAAAGTAACAAGCTTTCAACAGTAAATTTGGGAGTAGATTAATTATGATTTTGAAAAAAATAATACTACTGAAAAAAACAATATGTTACCACATATGTCAACAATTCACAGAAGCATTCCAACACAGGTTTATCATTTATATACCAAATATTCTATTGTGATTTATATCGTTATCGCAGGAAGCTGCAATACATATCGTGATATAGATGTTAGACCGTATTGCCCATCCCTACACTTTACTGTATGATTTAACTGACTGAATGTGTGGTTGGGTTTGGCAAATCAAGCCTGCTTAGCGCGTTTCTGTGGGAGCTACAGGAGTAAATGACACACTCAGAACCAAACACCACCAGGAAAGGACAGCGAATCTTAAAATAGTTGTGAGTTTTTACTCAGACTCCAGCGGTCAGTTAGCGAGGGGTCATCATTAGGTTTACATTAACCTTATTAACTAGAGAGGAGCTGTTTTGTATGGGAGTCAAGGTGAAGGAACATGTACTTACTGCAGGCGCTGCAGGTGAAGCAGTTGTCATGGTAGAGGCTCCCCATTGCCTGGCAGGCCTGATTGGCTCCATACACCGCCTTGTTGCACTTTACGCACACCCCTAAGAATTAAGAAATAAGACAATTTAGCTGAAGATTAGAGCAGAAGATAACTCAAAATAATTAGCTTTGAATGCTCAGCGATAGTTTGATGAAAACTCCTTACATTCTTTTCGTTTTAGGTATCTTTTAGGTAGATTAACAAGACAGACAATGGAAACAAAAATTTGATATAAGTCAGACTAAGCATGCTGTGTCATTACAATGAAAGAACTACTACCCTATTTGCTTTTTTGATGGATGGATAGGTTTGGCTTGGAGGCTGAGAAGTCAGTTAATGAAAGACTGATAAAGATCAAAGGGTGCCGTCTCTCAGCATTACACAACGCCTCTGCCCGCAAGATACGCTTCTGTCCGATATGCAAAGCAAATGACAAATGTGAAAAATTGAAGATGCAAATGACATTTTGTTTGGTATAAAAAAGCAAATGACGTGCAAGCATGCCAACGATTACATAACACTTCATGTGACTGTGGTTGAATATTTTGCTCTCAACTGTGGCTGCATTCAGTTGGAGCTGACATGACTACTAGGGATTCAAAGGTACACTGCAAAAAAAAAGGAGCATTCGGTCTGCCCTTCATGGGACAGCCGCCCTTATGGATCGCGTCTTTTTGGTTTTGTGTGTGTGCCTGTGCCGGTAGTGAAAAGCCTTTCCTGCAACGTAAAGACCAAAAATCCTTGTGCCTCGAGCCATGCCTCCCCTCTCACACTGTTTTATGTATGTGATGAGACTCCTTAGATACCTTATACTGAACACCTCTACAGACAAAATGAGTTATTATCTTCAATTTGTGGACAAAAACGTGGTTTAGAAATGGTCATTAAACTTGTTTTATGTTGGCACACTTTATTTTGCACTAGCTTAATTTTAAACTTCACTATAATGTCATTTTATGAAATATAAGCGATTTGAGTTCATAAATGTCGACAAAATTCGGTCACCGCTTGCCATTAAGATGAAGGTGCATCCTTCTGTCAAACCACTGGTAAGAAGCGCTGGTGTAAGTACGGAATAAGTGGAAGTTTACCACTTGAAAGTGTTTAGTTCAGTTACATGACCTTTAATTACACCAGGTGAGGCATAGATGCCTTTGGAGGTTTTTCTTTCTTTCAATAACTTAAAGTCATATGCTCTAATCATTATTAATACAGGTTGCACATCAAGTTACCATGAAAAAGATAAGAGCAATTGATTTTCATTAAAACTTTATGATAAGAATCACAATCAGAATAGTTTGATTGCCATTGTTTGAGAACGTAATATCATATCATAATAATATTATGATATGATAAATGGGACCAAAAAGGATTTGATAAGATTGTTTTCAAATACTTTGACAACAACACTTTGATAACAAAACTTTGATAACGTTATCACAACGTTCTTGGTCCCATTTGCTTTAATAAAATAAATAAAACATTTGGAGTCTTTTCTTAGCTTTCTGTATGTATCTGAAGCAGCATTATCTATTGCATATGAAAATTTACTGTTGTGTGATCACATTTGTTTTGTCTTAAAGTCCGGTTTAGATAAGTATTTGGTCTTAGATACATAATCCTCCATACTGATGGACACATTCTTTCATTCAATCAATTTAATTTCATTTTATTAAATTCCATTCCATTTTAGTCAAAGCACTAAAACAATGTTTTGCATTTGACAAAAAAACACAAATGCAGGCTTCCTTTATTACAAATGCCATGTTTGTTATAAATAAAGTTAGAAAAAAAAACATGGTTTCCTCGCTGGTAAACTTAACAGAGACTTGCGTCTGCTAGTTTGATCGCCCCAAATTCTCCCAGTGTGGCGTGTCAGAGTACTGCTTAGGCATTGGAGGATCTGAGCGTCTAGCTTAATTTCCCGATTTTAAAGTACAATTATCAAGAAAAATCACACACGCACAAGTATGTAGGTGAAGTGGCAACACATGCATGAGCCTTATAATCGATTTCTGTGCAAATGTTGTGATTTTTCTTTAATCATTCAGAAAATACATTTATAACACAGTTTAATAGACAAATATTTGTTTTTATTTTATTGATTTAATTTTATTGTTTTATTATTTGTTTTTTGGGTTTGTCTTTTTTCTTATCATGACAAGTGAGGCTCTGCCTACCCTGACCACATGTGCCTGCTTTTTGTCCAAAAACCAAGGTGTACCGTGGGCTACTTATACCAGCTGCACCTCTAATGACTACAACTCCATTCACCAGTTTACCTCTCCTGGTCTTAAGCACATATTAGCCAATATGTTCTGGAATATGACAGCTGTGTTAACATTACAAAGAAAGAGAAAAAGTTTCAGCTGCCATTATCTGCAGCCACCAGCAAGCCACTAACTAAATACCCTATAAGTGGACAATTCAATCATGAGGTCTAAAACAGTACCGATGGCAAGACAGCAAGCGCTCATGTGACTCTTCCATTCTGTGCATGAGTTTGTTTGTGACGTGAGTGAGTGTTTTTTTTTAGAAAAACTCCCTGGTGACTCGGCAGCGGGGCCAGGCCAGGCCGGGCTCTAGTACTCATCTGACACACACAAAGAAACTTCTGTTTCCACAGTATATGCCACACACACACACACGATGCACAAGCCTCCGCAAGAAAACATGCTGTTACATTTAACATACATTTTTCATGCCTGCCACAAGCACAATATACAATAAGACTATACTTTATGTAGCCCTTTCCTGGTGCCAAGAGAGAACTCATAATCAGGTGTCTCAATGGCTAGAAAGAAGATTTAGAGATAACAGAGGGTATTATTAGAGAGCAGAGGAATTTTGCGCTTATGTAAGCTAGTTTGTTTACATAAAAACATTGTACGGTGTCTAAACTTCAAAATAATGAACTTAAAATTTCTCAAGTCTAATAACTTTAGGCAGGCAACATGGAAAAAAATGGTAGCCCCTTTCAGACAGTCCCATACTGTTTATGTCACACCAAATGCTGGCATGGACATTATCACACATCTACAATGTTAATTCCAAGATGCCGTGTTGCTGTGTTAATGCGCAAATAGTTGCGACATTATTTGCGACGAATCGATTAATTCAATTCAAAAAAAGAATTTTTCTATATTCTGTTGTTAAGAGAAATTGTTTAATGAGTGTAACTAATAATATTTGGTACAATCCGGACCATATGGCGTACCCAAAACTTCAAAAAATATTGTGAATTATTTATAAAACTCCCAAAAAAATGCTGTTCTCCTTTAAAAAGTTAGTAAAAAGAATGAAAGTTAAGACAAGCAGAACACTTTTTATTTACGTTTATTTTGAATATTGTCCCTAAAAGTGTGTTTTATCCGATTACTCCATTCATTAAACAAACTAATCGGTTGATTACTTTGTTAATAAAATAATCTTTCCTTCTTATCCATAAATAATCGATTAACATTAAACCACATCACAATATTCTGTGTGATTGTTTTGAAATGCAGAGTCATTTGCAGCAGCTTTGACAAAGCATCTTGTGGTTTGGTGATAGGTGCGTTTTTTCCACAGGTTGTGTCAAAATCTCACGCCAAAAATGGAATGACCCCATCCGTTCCTTATCCCGATTCCTCACTAAGCTATAATGAGTAAGCTGGAGCCAATCCTGGCTGCCTGCAGGTGAGAGGAGGGGTACACGCCACATTAGTCGCCAGCCAATCACAGTGCACACAGAGACAAACAGTGCCTTAAATTAACTTAACGTGGATATTTTTGGAATGGGGAAGGAAGCCGGAGTACCCAAAGAAAATCCACGCACACACGGCAACATCATGCAAACGCCACACAGAGATCCAAACCCAGATCTCCTGACTGTGTGGCCTACATAGTAAACACCAGGCCACCGTGCGGAATGGGATGAAGTCATAATGGCAATATTGTGTGAAATAAGTGTGAAAGTTCTACACTTATCACTCATTTGTCCTGCCTTGTTGTGTTGGAACTTGGAAGCAAGTACTGCTGTCGGTTGAGGCATGGGCATCGTCACACATCTAGGGCTATGTTCATACTGCAGGTAAATTCTGATTGTTTTGCCCTTATGTGACATGTATCGGATTGTGTTGTGTCAGTGTTGACAGTTAAATTCCGATGTTCTTATTTATTTTTTTCGGCCAGGATGCAGTCTGAACGATCAGGTAGGGCTGGGCGATATATCGATATACACGATATATCGTGGGTTTGTGTCTGTGCGATATGGAAAATGACTATTGTGAAATTCGAGAATACGTTCTCACGCAGTTGCTTTTAGCTGCGGGCATTACATTACAGGCTCTTGTTACTCTTTTCTGTCTTTCCTTTTCACAGACAGCATTCACACTTTCTTACATACAGTACATCACATACTGTCATGTCATACGTCACATACGTATACGCCCTCGCGGAGCAAAGAGGTAGCAGACTGGGTAACGTTAGCTATGATGCTAGCGGAGCCATGCGAGTGGTTATACGAGAAAGAAGTTACGAATGAAGGAAGAATTAATTCACAAGAAAAACAGTGGAAAAAAAAAGGTGCCCATCATCTGGCGGTGGTTTGGCTTCAAGTGGGAATATGTCGAACAGACAACCGTAATTTGTCAAGTGTGGTGCTGAAGCGTTGCTATAAAAAGTAGCATTACTGCTAATATGTAGCATCATTTGAAAAGTCACCTGCTCGAGAATGGAGAGTGCTTGAAACTCCGCATGTCAACATCTCCTTTCGGTGTCACACGGCCACACCATCAAAATGCAGAGGCAAACATTTCCAGATCAACACCGTATGAAAAAAATAGTCAACAACAGAATTTAAAAACATCCGTAGTAACCTACCACATAGCGAAGGACAAATACTATTTGATTTTCCTATTATGCAGCTCATTGTTATTTGACACTTAAAATGTCTCTTACAGCCCTGCGATGAGGTGGCGACTTGTCCAGGGTGTACCCCGCCTTCCGCCCGATTGTAGCTGAGATAGGCGCCAGCGCCCCCCGCGACCCCAAAAGGGAATAAGCGGTAGAAAATGGATGGATGGATGTCTCTTACAATCTTGCACTTTCTATTTTGGAAATGACATGAATGTTTGTGCCACTGCTTAAAAGCTGTTTAATAAACACACTTTTGGTCAATTGACTTAGTTGTGATATCCTTCTCTGCATAAAAGTTTAAAAAGGAGCATATATTAATGCAGTATGAACAAGAATGTTTTAATGTAGACACATAGAATCATCATACTGCTGGGATTATATGCATCAAGTGTTCATTCAAGGCTAAGGCAAAATATTGAGATATATATTATGTATCGCGACATGGCCTAAAAATATCGAGATATTAAAAAAAGCCCATATCGCACAGTCCTACAATCAGGTCACATCCATCTGACTTATACGTCACCAAAAGGTGACAAACGACACTTTTCTATTCAAAAACCCACAAGTGCAAAAGTGAATGGTGGACAAAAGAGCAGAAAACAGTCAGTGGCGCAAATATGTTTTAGAATTTATTAAAATATAGGAGGACAAACATCAATATCCCACATCACTGCCTCCTCACCCACACACTCCTCGGTACAGACAAGTGTCCCACAAACTACCATAGCTAAAACTATTTCCCTCTTCCTTGATTTCCTACCTGAAATCATAAATGTTGACTCTGGTGGCACAAAATCTCTGAAACTGCCATAAGTGTGTCAGGACTGACAACAACACGATTCAGAGCCACAGGGTGTGACATAAAAGGCTCGATATTCTATGCTATGGCTCTGATTTCCTCATTTTGAGTATTTGACGATGATTTTACATCCACTATAACAGGACCGTTTGACTGAGATTCAGGACCATGTCCTTAAAGTGTGCATAACTAAGATTTTTAAAATCCTTGCAAGTGCAATGATGTCGTAAAGCTCCTGTTGCTCTTTTACTCTCAAAACCTCCCTGTAGGCTGGTTCACTAAAAACCTACTATTGGCCAGTGGCCCATGTTCCAAAACAGAGAGATTATTCATGGCACTAGCTGTTTTCTCCAACTGGGGGAGGTTAAACAAAACATTAACCCAAGAACACCTTCCCCCTAACCTCCTTGCTTACCTATCCTAGATGGCCGAGCTCTCGAAGGACAGTGATTGAACTTTCCAAAGTAGACCTACTGTCCACACACACCGCAGCAGATTGCGAGAGGTATTCCTTACCGGTCTACAGTATATCCATGGTACTGTACTACTTGTTATTTGTAGTAACAAGATGAAGTAGCAAGAGAGAGAGCATCCCACACTACTGCAGTGTTATGTGGTGTTTACCAGCAAACCCTGGCATAATTTTCCGACTACTGGTGCACAAAGCACCCACATACAGAAATACCTGACATCTTAAAACCTAAAATTCACTCAGACTTCATTACCAAAAGTCCAGAGGGGAATCCAAACAGTCATACAAACAAACACATTAATAAAACCATGGGATTATAACAAACACTTACCAGTCTACAATATATTCAGACAAAGTGACATGCATGGGAGGAACCCATATAAATATTTTAAAAGTCAGTCCCACTAAAAGCAGAAGAGGCCAAGAAACTCTGGGAAGTGTTCCACTCAACAGCTGGATGGGATAAATCAATCATCTCTCTTAACCCAACAAAATAGTCAACTAAGTTAGTGTGGTAAGTATGTGTGGAAAAAGAGAAGGATGCCCATAGTCTATAAATCTCTTGTCTTTCAGACTCTTGAGGCCAAAGACAAAAAAGCACCAACCAACATGTATGTCTGCATATGTCTCGTAACTTTCACTTGCACTGCAGGCACCTCTAAAATGCCTTTCTCCTTAATATCTGGAACCCTCACTTCTAAAATGCCCTGCGCTCAATCTCCAGACATTCCCCTTTGCTCGTCTGGTGCAGCCGTTTGGCGCTGGGCTCACTTTCTCAGGATTTCCAGCTGCAGTTATGTCAGGGTATGGATTAGCAGATGAGTCAGACAGAAATATTTCTATTTACTAGTGTATTGCTTCAATACACCAGGAAACACCATCCGCCAGTGACAGAATATTAGTGGAAATACACTCTGGGGAGTACATATATCCAATTTTCCATGATGCTATATGGACCACAATACTTTAGATACTCAAAGAGTGGCACCGTGCCGTAATAAATCACTGGGTAATGTAGCTAGGTAGCTATAATATCAGTCTATATAGCCTCGTTTACACAAAGTGTTATTATTAGAGTATTCTTTTTTATTTGAACTATTTTCACCAAAATACGCATTAAGGTTATGAAGTGTGGTTTATACTTGACTAACCGAACAAACTAATCAATACAACTCCATCCATCCATTCATTTTACTACCGCTTTTCCCTCTTGGATTCGCAGGGGGTAAAGGGTTGTAACCTATTCCAGCTGCATTCGAGCCTGAACACCTCACCACCTCATCATAGGACACAGATAGATAACATCCCCACTCACATTTACTCACTATAGGTCCAATTAAGTGTTGCCAATCAGCCTATCCCCAGTTGCATGTTTTTGGAGGTGCAAGGAAGACGGAGTATGATTACTAAAATAATCGATAGCTGAAGCCCCCATGTACCTCCCCAGTTCATTCAACAAAGTACAGGGAGCATTGCAGCATCAACTGTGTTTATGTTTCATCCGTCATTCTGTACGGTCTCAAAATAGCATCCAAGTCAGCAGGTTGCGTTTAAAAATCAGGGCTGGGAAAAAACAGTTTCTGTTTATTTCAAACATTTATTCAATGTCATTATGTTACATCACATACTACACATTGTCATTTCCCATTACGATATGTCCTTAAAGGAGTAGGAAGAAACAAAGCTTTTTTTTTTTTATTCTACTCTAACTAACTCACTTAATTCACACAAAGACATACAGCATGGTCTTGCAGTCGTGCACAGGTACAGACACAAACAGACGCAACTTTGCCAGTAAAGACAACCAACGACACAAACACATGGACACACACAGAGTAACTGAGTCATACAAAACCGTGATACCTTTCACAATAGAAAGACTCCACAATCAAGTCAAGCCGCATGGCACTTTATATAAAAAATAATTGGATAAAACAAACTTGACCTGTAAAAACACACAGGCACTGGCAATCCCGTAATCAGATCTGTTCTGATACTACCTCTGAAAGAACACTACCCACGTGTCCAATCCTGTGTCAAGACTGTTTATACAGAACAGCATCCGAAAAATAGTTGCTTTCACAAGCTGTGTAAAAGGGACAATTGATAGGGACCAATAATAAAAGCACAACCAGAAACCGCTAATATGAGGCAGATATTAGGGCTGTGTGATAAAACGATATCAATATACATCGCCATAGACACGTAATCAATATCAATTAAAATGCGTTCGATAAACCATTCGATATTTTTTGTGTCTTCTTCGGGAGAAAACGAATGTTGCAAAGCAAGGTTGGTTGTATGAACAAAGGCACTCGCTCTCTGGTAATCGTGCAATGCAGGAAGTGATCAGTGATCAGTGGGAGTGACACACTAATAGCCAATCAGCCATCACAATTAACTATCAGTTAGACTACGCCATCTTGTTGTCTCGCGGTTGATTCTTTACATGGACTGAGAAGATAAACTAAAGCAGAGCTGCAGAGAGTGAAGAAATTGTCGATTAAACAGGAAAAGTCACTTCGACACTATGGCAGTTTTTTGGATGTTTTAAAACAGACTGCATAGTCAGACTAATGTGGTCTTTAAATTATGCAAGGCGCTCGTTCCCACACCACCTTAGCCGCCCTCACCCTTTGGACCAGAGGTGACGAAAGTCGTGGCCTGGGGGGGCATTTGCGGCCTGCGGCTAATTGTTTAACAGCTCACGGCACATTTTAAAAATACTATAACAAAAAAAACATTAAAAAGTGTAAAATGTAATGAGAAAAATTGGCAATTTTGACTCTACTTACACAAACATACCATGGAGGCTTTTTTCTTTCTTTAAAACTATCTTTGCTCAAAGAATATTAATGAATCGAAATCAATGATATTATGAATTATCGACCTCTTAAAGGCTCCAGTTACTTCACATCAAATATTGCACTTTGAAATTTTTTGGGGAAAAAACAGCTTATTTAGAATTTGCCATAAAAAAAAAACTAAGTTTTCCATGACAAAAAGGGCATTAAACAATCAACAATGAAAACTTATAATTGACGGCTAAATCTTAAAGTTGGTCGAGATCAGGGGTCAGTAAGCTTCAGCATACTTGGAGCCATTTGAGCAATTTCCCACCAAATAAAACCTACCCACAGCCGCAAGCTCTTTTTGATCCCTAAAATGACAATAACATTACTTAAGGTTTCATTACACTTATGCTATACCATTTATGAACACAAAGACAAACACTAGGCAAAAATCGACAGATCTGTTTTTTACTGCAATTCCAAAACTGATCTTTTTCAGTCATCTTCAGCAAGGGATTTTTCCACAAATGCTGTGTATTTTTCTGAGAAATATTTTTTTAAATTTGATTTTTTTGTTTGTTTGCTTTTCTCTCCCCACATATGAAGCCCACAGATGAACCAACCTACAGGGGATTGACTGCTAAAAACAATACAATTGCGTGGAAGCAAAATATGACGCATAGAAGGGGGGCAAAAAAATACTACAATAGGTTTAATTTATATATTACAAGATCACTGAACTCTCAGAAATAACAACTGTCACATCTAAATAAACAAATTAAATGAAATAAAATGAATGTTAATTAAATAGCTATTATTTACTGACATTTTGTTTTAAAGGCAAGCCAAAGGGAGCCAGGGCAGAGGCATGAGAGAGCCACATGTGGCTCCAGACCCACGGGTTGCAGACATCTGATTTTATAAATCCCAGCATTAAAATTAAAATAATATTTAATGTCTCATTTTAACACTTTTGGATCCCAGAGAATTTTTGTGGGATTTTTTTAAAACTGTCATTGCTCAAAAATAAAAATGAATCAATATTGCTTTTGTTACGAATTATTGACCTCTTGAAGGCTACAATTACGTCACATCAAATATTCCACTTTGGAAATTTTGGAAGGAGAAAATGATACATATTTTGTGTTTTAACAATAAAAACATGTTTTTCTTTAACAAAAAGGGCATAAAACATTTTAAAATGTTTAATTTTGGATCGAGATAGATTTAAAGTATTTTATTATATATATATATATATATATATATATATATATATATATATATATATATATATATATATATATATATATATATATATATATATATATATATATATATATATATATATATATATATATATATATATATATATACACACACAGTGGGGCAAAAGAGTATTTAGTCAGCCAAAATGGATACATTGATGATACAGCAGAGGATTGGGTGAATGTCATGTGGTCATATGAAACCAAAATAGAACTTTTTGGTATAAACTCAACTCGTGGTGTTTGAGGGAAGAAGAATACTGCGTTGCATCCCAAGAACACCACACCTACTGTGAAGCATGGGGGTGGAAACATCATGCTTTGGGGCTGTTTTTCTGCTAAGGGGACAGGACGATTGATCCGTGTTAAGGAAAGAATGAATGGGGCCATGTATCGTGAGATTTTGAGCCAAAACCTCCTTCCATCAGTGAGAACTTTGAATGGTTGACCAAATACTTATTTTAGACCATAATTTACAAATAAATTCTTTAAAATTCCTACAAGGTGAATTCCTGGATTGGATTTTTTTCCACATGCTGTCTCTCACAGTTGAAGTGTACCTATAATGAAAATTACAGACCTCTGTCATCATTTTAAGTGGGAGAACTTGCACAATCGGTGGCTGACTAAATACTTTCTTGCCCAACTGTGTGTGTGTGTGTGTGTATATATATATATATATATATATATATATATATATATATATATGTCTATCTGTGTTGGCCCTGCGATGAGATGGCGACTTGTCCAGGGTGTACCCTGCCTTCCGCCCGATTGTAGCTGAGATAGGCGCCAGCGCCCCCCGCGACCCCGAAAGGGAATAAGCGGTAGAAAATGGATGGATGGATGGATATATATATATATATATATATATATATATATATACATATAGTTTTTAACGCCTAAATCTCTAGATCAGGGGTCTGCAATCTGCGGCTCTGGAGCCACATGCGGCTCTTTCATGCCCTTTGGCTTTGAAAAAAAAAGTCAACGAATAATGGTTACTTAAATTTAGTTATTTCGAATCTAACAGTTGTTATTTTGGAGAGTTCTGGTATTTTATCATATCATAATAAAACATTTTGACATATTGTCGATCAAAGTTAGGTAGGTCTTTATTGTCATTGCACAAGTACAATGAAACTTTGTTTTCAGCACAAACCAGTTTAAGATTAGACAAACAAACAGTGTACAGGGAACACTGATGGGTTGCCACAAGGTGCCCCGTAACAGATGGATTAAAATTTAAACGCTGGGGCAGGATGAGTAAAAAAATACAATCTAGACTGGGCTCTAAGAGTGCCCAGTCTAGATTGGGAAAAAACCTCCATAGCAAAGCACATATACATATTTCAACAGACATCTCGAGACTTGCAACAAAGGGGAGGGAGTTGGGGCTACGGTGGCAGGCTGCAGCTCCTCTGGCACTGCCCAGTTGTCCATCACCCCTAAGGGATTCGCTTATGTCACAGCCCATGTGTGTCATCTCTTGCTTCCAAGCAATTGTATTGTTTTTAGCGGCCAACCCCCCGGTAAGCTCAAAAAAGAGAAACATTTCTGATGAAAATAGAACATTTAATCCTTCATGGACAGATTAATTTGCTTTCATTGATGACCAAGTTGTTCTTTTCCCTTTTTAACTCAAATAAAATATGCCACAGTTGTATGCCTTCAGAATATTGGTGCGACTTGATTTTTTCCAAATTCATTAATTAAGGGAAGGACCAGTGTATTTTTTTTCGAATGTTCAAATTAATTTGGTGATTTGCTTATACCCAGAAAAAAAATGTGGATTGTTGTCAAATGTTTGATTTCATAAAATCTATAGCATACGTGTAACGAAACTATAAGTGGTGTTATCGTCATTTTAGGAATCAAACAGAGTTTGCGGCTCTAGTTGGGTTTTGTTTGGGGGGAAATGGGCTCAAATGGCTCTTTGTCTGCTGAAGGTTGCCGACCCCTGCTCTAGATCAACTTTAGATCTACCTTGATCTCGAGTTTAAACATTTTTAAAAGTTAAAATATTGTATGCCCTTTTTATAAATGATAAATATATATAAATATTAGGGGTGTCAAAATGATAGATTTTCGAATTAATCGCGATTCTTTAACGATTTTTAGTCATTTCAAAAAATTCTAATTTTAAAATCAATGTGATTTTAGAATTTTGTTCACATTCATTGTTTTAGTGTTTTCCATGGTTGTGTTGGCATTTCCTTTCCTTTCTGCCTTGATAGCTAATAGGATTATAATCAGAGGAAGGTTACATTTTGAATAAAAATGTTTAGATTTTATATATTTTTCTCCGAGTCCTTATTTTCGATAAGTCAGTACAAAGTAAACTTCAATAATTGTCAATATCGACTGATATAAAACTCTTATTCCTGATACAGTTTTCAGCCCTATCGTCCAGCTCTAATCTGTACTGTAAATTACGTTATGAAGTCTAACATGCTTCTTTTTGCACATGGCGCAGCAAGAAGCAGTTCCACAAAGATGATCGACCTACACAACTTGCTGATGACGCATGACAGCATGACTCAGAGGATGAGCCACGGTCTAGTTAGAAGCTAAGGACTGTGCATGGATGGCAACGTGGAAACCAAAAAAGCATATACATAGAGTACACTCCTGTAAAACCCCTTTCTACCACATGTGTATTGGCAGAGCTCAGCTTTTTGTGAGCCATGTTGTGACAGTGACGTACGACAAAACATCCCCCTGTGCACACCAGCGTATGCACAATGGGGGGCTAGGAGTTCCAACCACGATGACATTCCACCAGGAAATCACAGCGGTGTAGAGGGGCTTTTAACAAGATACCATCGATATCACCAAGATGTCATGCCCTTCCGTATTTCAACTCATTTTCGTCAAGGGCCTTAGTTACAATCATCTGGAAAACAGATGAGCAAAATGTTTACTGGATGACATACAACCATGCCTGCCATGAGTCGTGCCAGCATATTTGTCACTAAAGAGTATGCATGCACAATAATTCCCCAGGACAGTTTTGGCCGAAACAAATGCACGCCACATTTTAACAAAACCAACACGAACTGTTGGCCAGATGGCTGAGTTAGCTACTTAAATGAGGTGACATCATAGCAGCGATTAAATTCAATATGGCTGGATTAACACTACATGGTTCAACTGACCTCATTCTGAGTTTTTTCTCTCTCATATGGTTTAGTGACGACATTTTGTCAGGGCTACATAAGCTGAAGGAAATCCGTAGAATGACATAAGCTGAAAAGAGTAAAATATCAACCAATGTCACTGAACTGTAATCCAACATATCACATATGCCCCAGTGTAGTCAATCAATTCTGGAGCACCTAACATTTACAGCAGCATTTTATTAATATTTCCCTGTAAAGAAAATGATAAAAATGATTGGACAGTCTTTGTACTGCGAGTGTGACAAAAGTCAAACTTTCAAAACATAAATGCTGCATGCTGAGTTACTCACACTTGGTGTTTTGATATATTTGTATTTTCAACCATCAAGGTGTCACAACAAGCTTCAAAAACGTATTGTTAAAAGCAAAAAGAGCTGCCTTGACAGGACAAACGGCAATATTACAAAAATAAAACCTGTATCCTGATCCAACAAGTCAACACAATAAACACTATAAACAGCTATAACTCACCTGGCTTAGCCCTGCAGAAGATCCCCTTATGACTATCTGTAGGCTTCCCAATGGACTCCAACATTATCTATTCATTTAGCAATTTAATAATTATACACAATCAACTGATCACCGATCACCCTGGAAGTGGG
The DNA here is from genome assembly GCF_033978795.1 of Nerophis ophidion. Lineage (NCBI taxonomy): Eukaryota > Metazoa > Chordata > Actinopteri > Syngnathiformes > Syngnathidae > Nerophis > Nerophis ophidion. Next base: position 38,881,078 of record NC_084621.1, on the reverse strand, counting down.
GGTCCCTGTATCTGTGGTCCCTTCTCAATTTTTCTTCTTTCCCCCAGCTGGGGTTTTTGAATTTCCCTTGCTCGGATGTGGGTTTAGATAAAGAGATTCCGTTATACGTGTGTAAAGACCCTTTGAGACCCTTAAGTTTTGATTGATTGAGAGGTGGGAATCTTTAGCACCTCACGATGTGATTATGATTACGATTCAGGAGCTATGATTCGATTAAAAATCAATTATTAATGAATCTTTAATTTATGTATATTGATGCAATTTTACATTTCATTTAATTAAATAAGTGTTATCATTCACAACTTGAAAAAAACAGTCCATTTGGAATAAGAAACCGTTAAATTAATTCCCACATTTGTTAAATTAATGTAAATGTGTGCAAAACTACAACATGAATGCACTATAATAAAGAAGCCTGTTGGATCTCTCTGTGAGGTGGCTCGCAGTAAGCCAAATTTTAGAACTGTCTGCATTACTTTATTTACAATAAATTAATCCATCATCTACAATAAATGTATCTATTATCTATATTTATCATTGTAAAATAATTGATTTTATAATTGTCCATGTCAGAATTGCATCTCAAAATCTATTATTTCCCCCACCTCTATTGATAACATACAGGAGTAACAAAATAATATTGTCTAGCCTACAGCTAAGCATGACAGTGGTAGTAGCCTCAAGGCCTAGGGCTGCATGAGCGCTGCATGAGCGCTGTCAGCACTGGGGAGCTGCGGTTCATTGAGTGAAACATGAAACTCTGTGAAGCAGATCATGGACGTCCCTTTTTAGGAAACATGATGTTTTCTTATCTGACAATGAACCAAAACACCTCCAAAATGCCATGTTTGTTTAATGTGATCGACAGTCAACAATTAGATATACACTAAACTTGGCAGTGGGAATTAAAACATGCAGCACAAGACTTTAGTCCTATTCTTTCCTAAAGACAATAAGCTTTTTTTGAGGAAAAGAAGTGTTGTGTCTTTGGATTCCATTCCCGCTGTCACATGGAAGTGACAATTTCTTGACAATAGAAAAACTACAGACTACACAGAAAAACTACAGACTACACAGAAAAACTACAGACTACACGGTACCAAGTATGATGCTAGTGATAAGTTGTGCCATACTGAGAAGCAAGTAGGTTGCAATCAAGGTTTAATGCTGCCGATTCTGATAATTATCGATGAGTGAGAACAGCTATTACCAATACCGATCACATGTATTAATTGTACATTTTAGAATGTGTTTATTGTGAGTCCTAACAACAATTTAACAATATCAACACCATATTTAAACCAGTTACTTATTATATTTTATTACATACAAACAAAGTAAATGGTACACAAAAAACTAAACAAAATTCAAAAACTATTATCAACTACTCATTTTAAAAAATGTTTGCCCACAATGTCCTACTAAGTCCAGGGAATTATTCCCTGAGTTTGTAAAAGTTAACAACATCAACAAATAAATGATTTTGAAAAAAATTAACATATTGATCTCGTCACTGTAGTATTGCTCATATACTGATGGTACACTTAATATCGACACCGCTAGTGTATATATCAATCCAATTCGCCTCCTCCGTGTGGTGTACTGACTGTGACAATGCTGCCACATCAACAGTTGTTATATCATCCTCTCTTTAACTTTTATTGATCTACTTATTAATTTCCTATTGCTTGTAGTCCGACACGGGACTTCTTCTCGGAAGTGAAAAAATGTGGTGGTCAACCAAGCTAAGATGGCTGTTGTGCAGCAAGCAGCGCGCAAACTCTCCGAGTACGCAAAGGCCCTAGATTTTCCTGCAAAATGCAAATACCAGCAAAAAATCTAACTATGCAATGGAATAGATCCCTATGCTTTAACAAGAAAATATTTGTGAAGTGATATCAAGGATTATCTGTCAGAGGAGTTCCCAGACATATCGAACAATTGCGGTCATCATTCTACACGACGAAACAAATGAGAACTCGGAAAAGCCACTTTGTGTGTCTGGCTGGGTCGAGGAAATTGGTATCAAGACTCTCCCAGATAATTATGCATAGTTTTTACTCGGGTCGGGTTGCATTTCATGATTCAACTTTGCGTCTTGCATCCATTTAATCAAACTAGCATCCGACGGCTGACACCCGTGACTGTATATCCATTTAACAAGATGACAATTACTGACTCGTCACCATATTATATTTCTGTATTGTTATCATATGTACTCTGACACATTTATGTAGAAAATAAAACAGAGGGGAGATGTAGAAGTACATTTCCTTACAAAGTATGACTCTGACTTTCTGGTTTTGGTTATTAAAATGTTAAATATAAATAATATGAAGAGAATACTTCAACCCTTGTACTGGAGTGTGTGCCACTTTTCACGTCGTCTTTTGTAAAATCTTCCACTCTTATACCCTTCTAGAATACCTCTCAAGGAACTCTGAGGAAACGTTGATCTTATTTGTGATTCAAACAGTACGTACAGCAGAAAAAAAATGCAAGCATATGACATTTATTTTCAAGAAAGACTAAATGGCACTTAGTACCCATTGAGAACAGACGCTACTTGACCACCACGCATATTCAATGAGCCGGACCTGACGTCATTAAAATTCAAGCAATTAAGGAACTTGTATTAATTTTTTTTACATTTAAAATACTTCCTTGTGGTCTACATAGCGTAATGATAGTTCTTTGGTCAAAATGTTGCATGGATTATGTTTTAAAAACCATCTTCAAGCCACTTTCTGACTGTTTTTTTTAGGATGTTTTGTTTTGTGGGAGATCTTATTCACGTGCCTCCACTGTGTCTTTTCCCCGTCAGCCATGTTGTAGTTTTGTAGCGCTTCCATATGAAGTCTACTGACAGATATAAGTTAGAACTATACGCTACTTTGTCTTAGAAATGGCGACAGTGTAGGATGCATGCGCTTGTAACAGCCAGTCTGCCCCACAACAAGAAGATTGCGAAAAAGAATCTTACTGACTACAGCGCAGACTATAATGGCTGACTTGCGCAAAGCGCTTTGGGTATATTTATACCATATATGAATAATCTGCTGACATCACAGGTGTGAAAACAGTCACAGGACAGAGCAAATTCTAAACGGCTTGTTTGGAGGAAGTAAGTAGGAAGGCGAGATTGTTTTATACATTTTCAATGTTTGATTTCAAATATTTGAGACTTATGCAGATCCCAAATACACAAAAACAGGTACTAAAAAGTAAGAAAAGTTGGTTTTGCATAATAGATCCCCTTTCATAACTGCTTACTTTCTGCTGTAACACGGTTACATCTACACTTTCTAAACTCTACTAAGAACTTATTTTGTTGTTGTTGTTGTTTCAAGTTAGCTTAGCGGGCAGCTTAGTTATTAGCGTGCCTGCTCCTGACTTGCTCTCGATGAGTAACATGGTTTAGCTCAACCTGCAGTGATAATGGTACCTGATAATGATACTAATAAATGCAGTTTATTTGCCGTTATGGGGGTGAATATAATTAGTTGAGGGGAGCGCTCCACACTGTGAGACACATAGTTTGCTGCCAGCTGCTTGTCAACCAGAGAAGATCAACAGTGTTTTTAATCAGCATTAAAATGTATTAATCAGCAGTAGCAGATCACATACTTTTTCATGAAGATCCACATATCCCTGGAATCAACTACAGTAGACATTTGTGTTTTGCACAACAGGGCTATTATTTCTAAAAAAGAAAAAAAAAAAAAATTGGCCAAGTTGAAGTATCCACTGCAGAGGACACTGGCTTTCAGGAGGACATCAAAATCCAACTATGTTTTAAACATGGGAAACTTAGAAAAAAAAGTTATTGATGAGGCCTCAAGGAAATCTTATCTTAGCTTCCCTTTTTCTTATCACAATCAATGTTGCTTCTTCAATGTAAATCATGAAAAAAGATATACTTTCAGCAACAAATAATAAAAAGGATTCCGTCTGCATTCCGCAGAGGCATATTTTAGCTCTGATGTCTGTCTGATGGATTGAAGCTATTTTCTTGGCAAAGAAATTGGACAAGTAGTTCAGTTCAGTTCAGTTTCAGTAGGACTAACAAGTTATGAAACGCAGCACAGAATGATGCTCAGCTTGATAATTGTGTACGTCAATAATACATAAAAAGCAAGTGGAGTTTTGAGTGAGTAACTTCATCTTCATATTAGGTTTAAAAGGCCTATTGCACTTAATTTGTGTCTATTGCAACAGCTTTTATCGACGATTATTTATGATACAACATTTTTTGCATTTCAATTTTGTGAACCGAATTTGTTGTCTGTCTATCTGTGTTGGCCCTGCGATGAGGTGGCGACTGGTCCAGGGTGTACCCCGCATTCCGCCCGATTGTAGCTGAGATAGGCGCCAGCGCCCCCCGCGACCCCAAAAGGGAATAAGCGGTAGAAAATGGATGGATGGATGGATGGAATTTAGTTACATAAATTCAGTGACCTTTATTATGACGACTACACTTTTTAATAATGTTTTAATGGTAATAAGTGTCACTACAGCCTGATTATGAGCGCCAAACGTGAGAAACCGCTATCATCTCTCACTTGTTTGTATAGAGAATCGATACTGAATGGAATCGAATTGAATCGTGAGTTGTAAGATTCACAACTCCACGTTTAATAGATTAGGAACTCAATTGGTCGCTTTTGAAGTTACGTGTGTTAATATTAGGGACACCACTTCTTAATCTCTATTAGCTAGAGGAGGCCACCCCGTGTATACACGCACCATTTCACAAGTTGTCAAAAAAAAGGCTTCGCTATACATCTTTAAAAAAAAGCCGAGGGTTCTGGCAAGCATCCATTACTCAGCTACAGACAGGGGAGCTGTACATTTGATTATTTTGATGTTATGAAATGTTAGCACTATAGCTCAGATAGCTGTGCTCGTGTTCCAAACATTTGTGTCCTCCTGCCCAATCATATATATTTTACATTTGCTTATTTCATGTTATGTGGACAAGTTACAATGTATATGTAAAAAGTGGATAAGGTGTATAAAGCCCTTCTTGAAGACACACTGTTGGAAAAACAGTTCATTAGCAACAAAGCTCTGGCGTGTTCCCCGTAGGGCTTACTAAAATCCTGTTTAAACAGACGAAATTGTGGCATCAAGGCTAGATTTTGGCCAACACACTGAGACTTAAAGGGGTCATATTATAATTGTTTTCCTACATTTAAAGTTGACATAACATGTACCGGTGGTTCTTTTGTCAACACGTTGCATAGATGATGTCTTCAAGCTGCTTTCTGACCGTCTCTTCAGGTTTTATTTACATGCTTCCACTTTGCATATTCTCCCCGTCCACCATGTTGTAATTTTTAGCGCTTCCATATGGAGTCTACTGACAAATATTAGTCAGGACTACAACAGGCCTGGGCAATTATTTTGCCTCCAGTGTGTCTGTGGCCCGGTATATCTATTTTTAGGAACACTAATAAAAAACCTCACAATAATGTCTGAATGCTAAAAACGTGATGACAGACCGCCTTAAAAAAATTGATTTTTTTTTTTTTAACTGAATGAGACACCCAGAATGTACATGTAATAAAGAATGTGGGATTTACAATATTACCTATATACGATAAAACCCTGAATATTGACAACATATGAACATCACACCCATCTCCATCAACATATTTGACAATCAAGCGAAACGCAACAAAAATGCAACAAACAGCCAAATATGAACGGGGAGGGTAAAAATACCCCACCTCCAATCTGATATATCACTAAGCTTTAGAACTTTATTGTAAAAATCTCCTTCCGCATCGGTCCCTGACACCCGCATTTCAGGGTGACACTCTGTGGAAACGCTCTCCACCCACACTTAGGGGTGTAACAGTACACAAAAATTTCAGTTCAGTACGTATCTCGTTTTAGAGGTCATGGTTCGGTTCATTATCGGTACAGTAAGAAAACAACAAAATATACATTTTTTGGTTACTTTTTTTACCAAATTTGTAAACAATGGCATAACATACATGTACACAAAGGGTCCATTGCCAAGGTTAAAGTGGTCAACATATATCAAATAAAAACTAAATAAGATAAGGCTCAGGATGGTTTCTTAACAAAACCTTTCTAAATATAAAGTGCTTTTTTTTTTGATTGATTGATGGAAACTTTTATTAGTTGATTGCACAGTACAGTACATATTCCGTGCAATTGACCACTGAATGCAAACACCCCAATAAGTTTTTCAACTTGTTTAAGTCGGGGTCCAAGTTAATCAACACCCCCCCTTCTCCCCAGCCTGGCTAACATGGCTGCTATAAAAAATATTTGTTATTTCTTCAGCCCTGCCTGACTCGCCGAGGAGAGGCTGCTTGAATGCGGTGGTGACGCTTCAAAGGAGTTAGCATGTTTGACGTGTTGGCAGAAGCATATCCTACAGCTGCTGAACAATGTCGGCAAACCTCCGTCCTCCATTGTTGTATCGCGTAACCAAATGTTCCCAAACGGGAGATCTTAACGAGGCAGGAGGGTCTTATAGCTCTGGCTTTTACAAGTTGGCATAGCCCAGTCGCTGCTAGCCTATCTCGCTCTGCATTGTTTACACAATGTGCGGTGCGCTACCTAATACTGTATGTCCGTGTGGAAACTTGTTCGATACACCTCCGAACCGAACCGAAACCCCCGTACCGAAACGGTTCGATACAAATACACGTACCTTTACACCCCTACCCACAGTGCTTGGTGCCGCGTCTGAGCTGCTGTCACTTAGACTACCATAGTAACTAATTGGATTACCATAGTAACTAGTATGTCATGCAAAAGCGCTGATTCCTGCAATTGAAATACTTTGGACAGTTCAAGTTTTACAGTCATTTGAAAACATCACCGCACATCATAATGGCAGCTACAGTTTCCATCTTAAATATATAAAAAAGTTATTTGGGAAGGTTTGGCGGGCCAGGATGAAAAGCTTAACGATCCGCATGCAGCCCCCGGGCCTTAATTTGCCCAGGTCTGGACGATACCCTGGTTTGTATTTGAAATGGCAATAGCGGAGGATGCATGTGTACTGTATGTATGAGCCAGTCTTCCCCACAAGAAGAGGAAAGAGAAAAAGAAGGAACTTATTGACTACAGTGTCGGACTGCAATGGCGGACTCGCGCAAAGCTCTTTGGTTAAATTTAAACCACATATAACATACCCGCTGATGTCACACTTGGGGGAAAAAAGTCACTAATTAGGTCAATTCCAAACGGCTGATTTGGAATAAGTATGAAGATTGTTGTTTTAAAAATATCTCCACCATGCCTCCATGGTTTGGTTTCAAAATTTTCGGGACTTAAGCAGATCCCAAAGAACCAAAAACAGGTACCATTGGGGAATAAAACTGGGTTTTGCACAGTAGGTCCCTTTTAGTGTTTAAACGTATACCATAATATGAGATCTTTAGGATCTTACCAAAATAGTCAGCCTTGGATTGAGTATTCATGTCCTTCTCCAGGTTTTTAGTGAGGGCCTCTAGTTGTGCTTCAGCTGCTGAGAAGCCCTCATCTGCAGGCTTGAAGGAAGATGCTTCAGCACCAACAGCCTTCCCAAAGCTGGCAATATGGCTCGGGGCTTGACTCTGGCTGAAGCTTTTGGAGACATTACTGGGGTTTATGGCCGCAGATGTGACCTGGACTTTGGTCTGAGGTGTTTCACAAGCGACCACAGGACCATTCTGGCTGGTTCTTGAAGATGGGGAAGGTGACGCTGCATAGTGAGTAGAAGACTGAATGGCGGTTCCAGTGAAGGCGCTGAGAGGCAGCGAAGGAATCAGGTCTGGTGGACTCCGGTTAATGGACAGGAGGACATCCTGGCTCTGCAGAGGACTGATGATGGTCGGAGATGGAGACCGGCGCCGGTGTGAAGACGCACCACTGCCCTCGGACAAAGATGGGGAACCTTCTCTGGATGAGGCCCAAGGAGCACTATGAAAAGAGTTTCCTGGGCTGATAGCAGGAGGGGAGTTGTTCTGGTACAAATGTGGCTCCGAGCGCTCCTTGGTATCGTAATTGTTTCCGTAGCCATATGGCCTGCAGGCTGGAGGTTCAGACTGGTTCTTCTGACTCTCAAACAGTGGAGGCGAAGGCAAAGGAGCAGACAACATAGGCGGCTTTGCAGCAGCTTCCCCAGGCTGCCTGGAGCTATTGATAGGAGGCCTGTCTTTGGTGTAGTATGTGTTGTTTGGACCCCCGTTCATTCTTAGAGCCTGGCTGCTTTTAGCCATTTCCTCTTGGTGCTTCTGCATGTGGATTTTAGTCATTTTGGAAGCAAAAACTTTCCTGGTCTCCTCAAAATCAGGGTTGTTCCCTGCATCCCTCCTCATCCTGAATAAACCATCTCTGGATGCTTCATACATGTTTAAATCCTCGATGAACTTACTTGCCTCCAGTCCTAAATCTTCGTATTTATCCATTTTGAAAAGGAAAAAAAAAGTTGTTGTTTTAAAAAAAAAAAAAAGTCCGATTGAAGTCCAGCAGCTAGCGTCCACGTTCAAACTTTTCCTTCGTTATATCTAATTCCCCTTGTTTCAGGAATGAACCAACAAGCTTGCTTCTCTTTCGGCGAGTCCAACTAAGGTCTGCCGCCAACAAGCCGCCGTCCGTCTGCTGGGAGATGAGATTCGATCCTTGTCCTTTCCGAAAGTCCAGGACCGTGGAGTCCACTCATGTCCCCGCCTCCCGCCTCGCGCTTCCAGCTACACTCACTGTAAGCCGCCTCCTCCTCCTTCAAAGTCCTCCAAAGTCCTTGAAACAGCAGTAAAGTTGCAACAAAGTGGTTATATTTGGCTAAAAGAAGCAATGCCGGTAGCTAGTCGCCTCCCGTACGTGGCTGCCAGTGAACGGTTAGGACTGGAAACAGCAGCAGATTGCTTTTTAAAGGGGCGGTACTGCTTTTTACTGGCGACCCCAAACGCAGCATATGTGCAACGTTTGCGCGGGCGCATGTCAGTTATAGGAAAAAAGCAACAATATTCATATATTTTCCTCTATTCTTTCAAAACTGTCTAACTGTGTCAGTGACACTTACACGTTTACTCTAAATCAACACATTTAAGTGTTTTTTTTTCAAACCATATTTACCATGTTAAATGTTTTAAAATTTTTAAACATATTAAAGTCCGGTAAAATGGCCTTTTTACACATAATTCTAACCAATTTTAACTTAAACTGATGTTATCTTTTTTATAGCTAATATATTTTTCAATAATTAGCTCACTTTTTTATATAGTATTTTACTTTTTTCTACATTTATGTAGACATATATAAATTGATATAAATGTTAAATCTGAAAAATGTTACAACTGAATTTCAATTCTAAATTTTGCATCTAAATGTTAAATACAAATGTTTATGTGTATATAACAACAGTATTTGAAAATAAGCCAACACCCCCAATGTTCCACACCATTCAGAGAAGTTTGATCTTAGATTTATCATTTTGGTTTAACATATAGATTAAACGTGTAACATTCAGATTTAAATTAAAATTGAAAATTTAGATTTATTATTTACATTTACATTTAGATTCAACATTTAGATTAAACATTGATATTTAACTCTTAATTTCAACATTTAGATTCATAATTTTGGTTTAACATATAGATTAAACGCGCAACATTCAGATTTAAAATAAAATTGAACATTTAGATTTATATCCATCCATTTTCTACTGCCTATTCCCTTTTGGGGTCGCGGGGGCGCTGGCGCCCATCTCATGGATTCAACATTTAGATTTAACATTTAACTCTTAATTTCAACATTTAGATGTAACATTGATATTTAACAATGAGATTTAAATTAAACAATATTTTTTAACATTTATTATTTAGATTGTGCATTAACATTTAGATTTAGCTTTAACATCTAAATTAGATTTAACATTTATATCAAGCAATCATATTTAAAATTCACCATTTAGAGTTAACATGAGATAGGCTCCAGCACCCCCCAACGAGACAAGCGGTAGAAAATGGATGGATAGAGGGACGGCGTGGCGCAGTGAAGAGTGGCCGTGCGCAACCCGAGGGTACCTGGTTCAAATCCCACCTAGTACCAACCTCGTCACGTCCGTTGTGTCCTGAGCAAGACACTTCACCCTTGCTCCTGATGGGTGCTGGTTAGCGCCTTGCATGGCAGCTCCCTCCATCAGTGTGTGAATGTGTGTGTGAATGGGTAAATGTGGAAGTAGTGTCAAAGCGCTTTGAGTACCTTGAAGGTAGAAAAGCGCTATACAAGTACAACCCATTTATCATTTTATGTATATTAAACATTTAACATTTAGATTTAGATTCAACAATTATTGTTTGGATTTGGCATTAACATTTAGACTTGGCTTTAACATTTAGATAAGGTTTAACACTTATTTACATTCATATTTAATATTTAAAATTCATATTTAAAATGTATGTTTAGATTCACCATTTAATTTCTACATCAAATATGCTAACTGTAAAAAAAGTGAGACAAATAGTCAAAATATATCAGCTAGAGAAGTACGGTTAAATTTTAAGATTCGGCACCCCAGAACTGGGGTCATTTTCGGCCTAACTTTTGTTTTGTTTTTCTTTACATGAAATGTACGAAAATGGCCTCCATATCCAAAAACTTTCTGTGCGACAATATATAAGCATAATTATCATTACATTTTTGGATTACTTCCTTTCATAATTAATATATAATGTCTTCTACTTTTAACATTATTTTGTGTTCTTATGGTAACTTTGATGAGGTGGCAACTTGTCCAGGGTGTACACGCCTTCCACCCGAATGCAGCTGAGATAGACAACAGCACCCCACCGCTACCCCGAAAGGGACAAGCGGTAAGAAATGGATGGATGGATGGTAACTTTTGGAAGTGGTTTGATGGTGCAATCTATATACAGCGAAAAAAAGTGATGCAGCTATGAAACCAGCAGAGGGTGCTGTTTCTCAAGTCAATTCACCCAACATACTCCAGCAGGCTGCGATGAGGTGGCGACTTGTCCAGGGTGTACCCCGCCTTCCGCCCGATTGTAGCTGAGATAGGCGCCAGCGCCCCCCGCGACCCCGTAAGGGAATAAGCGGTAGAAAATGGATGGATGGATGGATGGATACTCCAGCAGGAAGATGCTTTGATAAGACTTGATGTTACGCAACTACACTTTCTGTAAGTAAAATGCTTTATACTGTACGTCTAAAATTGTTTCCTAATATGTAAACAGGCTTTAAAATGCATTTACTGTACTAGCTTTCAATCTTTCATTTTATCTTTGTCCACCAGATGGTGCCCCCATTTTCCTATTCCAAGCATGCAGCACAGTTTCCTTGCTCTCTTGCTTCTGAAAGGATAGGTGTGTCTAGACTGATGGATGGAAAAAAGGGTGTATATGTGGTGTTTTTCTTTAGCTTATTATTATTTTTTGAAACCTAGTAGAGTTGTCCAAATATTCTGTCTTTTAAAGGGTTGCATCTCCAAAATCTAATAAGGGATACTTTATGTATGTCTTGGTCATAAACAGATTTTTTTTTTAATTGATGTGTACAAAAATTTTACAGTAGTTTTGGGAAGCTGACTTTTTATGCCAGTCAAATGTCAAACTAATGTTACTAACAAATGTTGATTTTATGTGTTGGATCAGTTTACTAAACCTTTGAAGACAGACAGTATAGTGTTTGGATTAAAATGTTAAACTTTACTGTACAATATACAATACAATCAAAATACTTATGCAAAATTATGTCACAAAAGTAAAGAAATTATTTTTTTTTCTACTTTTTTTTGGTACTGCCACCACAGAAGTGTACCGGTGGGAGAAAAGTGTGATGATAACCATATAACCAGAATAGGGAACTCACCGTGAAATACGCTATCAGGACACCACTTGCATTTTGCCATCAATTTTAGCTACAGTACAAACAGTAAATTCTCAGATAACAAAACTTTGATACGCTTCAGAGTAGTCAGTGTACAGCTATCAGTGGATTTACTATATCCATTTAAAATACACAGCCTATTGTGTAAAGAGCTGGTTAACACGTGAGTACTAAGATAAATAAGATAAACCTGCTCAGTGGCCTAGTGGTTAGAGTGTCCGCCCTGAGATCGGCCGAGTCATACCAAAGACAATAAAAACGGGACCCATTACCTCCCTGCTTGGCACTCAACGTCTAGGGGTGGAATTGGGGGTTAAATCACCAAAATGATTCCCAAGCGTGGCCACTGCTGCTGCTCACTGCTCTCCTCACCTCCCAGGGGGTGAACAAAGGGATGGTTCATGTGCAGAGGACACATTTCTTCACACCTTGTGTGTGTGTGTGTGTGACAATCATTGGTACTTTAACTTTAATAAATGTGTCTTCCCCACAAGCATGGTGGTAGTGATGTCCAGGTCTGAGAATGCATGAGTGCTCCTCAGCACCAAGGAGCTGCGGTTCATTGAGGGAAACACAAAGTTTCATTTCTGTTGTATTGTCCCCTAAGACGATATAAAGTGGGTTGCCCTTGTGAGATTGTGTAGATATTGTGTAATTGTGTCTGCATCATTAACCAGCATTGCTGTACATAATGATGCATGGGCGGGGTTGACATGTGGCGGAGTTGGACTATTAAGTCTATTAAGTCTGTTATGGTTGAGTGATGTCACACATTCCATGCCACAGAACCTCTGGTGGACTCTTTGTCCGCAAACTACACCATGTCGGTGTCATACCTTGGAATATTCCACCTGATATTATGACATGCATGTACTTCAATTAAAACAAGGTTTATGTTTTTATGGAGGAGAAGCAAGCAGCACTGTGCAACTTCACCTTCCAGCTACAAACTAACGTCAACAAGGAAGGATGTGTTTATAAAAGCAGAGTTATTAGCCAAGACAAGATGTGTCCATCCAAACAAAAATATATACGGTATATATGAGAGGTTATATACCCAATACAGGCAAAACGTTTGGACACATCTTCTCATTCAATGTGTTTTCTTTATTTTCATGACTATTTAAATGAGTGGTCCACAAACTACGGCCCGCGGGCTGGATACCGCCCGCCTGCGTCCAAAATCCGGCCCGTGGGACGTCCCGAGTTAAAAGAAATGAAAAAATAACAAAAATTTATTTTTATTTTTATTTTTTTGAAATCTGTCTTATCTAATCCATTTTACTGTTTTTACCTGTTGTTACTCCTAGCCGCTCAGTCAAATCATATTGTTGTAAAATGCATTTTCCCATCAATAACGTGACATCAGTGGCAAGTGCGCGCTCTTTCAGTCAATTAGTGCGCGAGGAATATATATATATATATATCTATATATATATATATATATATATATATATATATATATATATATATATATATATATATATATATAAACAGTACAACTTATTATATTTTCCTTTGTTTGTTTTTTAATGTAGCAACATGGTGGTTAACGTTTTGAAGACTTGTGTATGCGTGTACATGTTAGTATACATATACATCCATCCATTCATTTTCTACTGCTTGTCCCGTTCAAGGTCACGGGTCTCAGCTGCATTCCGGCAGAGGGTGTATAAATATATATATATAAATAAATATATATATACATATATATGTATATATATATATACATATATATATATATGTATATATATATATATATATATATATATATATATATACATATATATATATATAAAAATATATATATATATACATATATATATATATATATATATATATATATATATATATATATATATATATATATATATATATATATATATATATATTTACAAATCCCGTTTCCATACGAGTTGGGAAGTTGTGTTAGAAGTAAATATAAACGGAATACAATGATTTGCAAATCCATTTCAACCCATATTCAATTGAATGCACTACAAAGACAAGATATTTGATGTTCAAACACATAAACTTTATTTTATTTTATAAATAATAATTAACTTAGAATTTCATGGCTGCAACACGTGCCAAATTAGTTGGGAAAGGGCATGTTCACCACTGTGTTACATCACCCTTTCTTTTTACAACACTCATTAAACGTTTGGGAACTGAGGAAACTAATAGTCGAAGCGTTGAAAGTGGAATTCTTTCCCATTCTTGTTTTATGTAGAGCTTCAGCCGTTCAACAGTCAGGGGTCTCCGCTCTCGTATTTTACGCGTAATAATACACCACACATTCTCGATGGGAGACAGGTCTGGACTGCAGGCGGGCCAGGAAAATACCCGCACTCTTTTACTACGAAACCACGCTGTTGTAACACGTGCAGAATGTGGCTTGGCATTGTCTTGCTGAATTAAGCAGGGCCGTCCATGAAAAAGACGGCGCTTAGATGGCAGCATATGTTGTTCCAAAAGCTGTATGTACCTTTCTGTATTATTGGTGCCTTCACAGATGTGTAAGTTAGCAATGTCTTGGACACTAATGCCCCCCTTTACCATCACAGATGCTGGCTTTTGAACTTTGCGTCGATAACAGTCTGGATGGTTCGCTTACCCTTTGGTCCGGATGACACAATGTCGAATATTTCCCAAAACAATTTGAAATGTGGACTTATCAGACCACAGAAAACTTTTCCACTTTGCATCAGTCCATCTTAGATGATCTCGGGCCCAGAGAAGCCGGCGGCGTTTCTGGATGTTGTTGATAAATGGCTTTCGCTTTGCATAGTAGAGCTTTAACTTGCACTTACAGATTTAGCGGCGAACTGTTTAGTGACAGTGGTTTTCGGAAGTGATCCTGAGCCCATGTGGTGATATCCTTTAGAGATTGACGTCGGTTTTTGATACAGTGCCGTCTGAGGGATCGAAGGTCACGGTCATTCAATGCCGCTTACGTGCAGTGGTTTCTCCAGATTCTCTGAACCTTTTGATGATATTACGGACTGTAGATGTTGAAATCCCTAAATTCTTGCAATTGTGGACAAAGGGAGGTACCTCGCCCCATCCTTTCTTGTGAAAGACTGAGCATTTTTTGGGAAGCTGTTTTTATACCCAATCATGGCACCCACCTGTTCCCAATTAGCCTGCACACTTGTGGGATGTTCCAAATAAGTGTTTGATGAGCATTCCTCAACGTTATCAGTATTTATTGCCACCATTCCCAACTTCTTTGTCATGTGTTGCTGGCATTAAATTCTAAAGTTAATGATTATTTGAAAAAAAAAAAAAAAGTTTATCAGTTTGAACATCAAATATGTTGTCTTTGCAGTGCATTCAATTGAATATGGGTTGAAAAGGATTTGCAAATCATTGTATTCTGTTCATATTTACAGCCAACACAACACAATTTCCCAAATCATATGGAAATGGGGTTTGAACACACACACACACACACACACACACACACACACACACACACACACACACACACACACACACACACACACACACACACACACACACACACACACACACACACATATATATATGTATATATATATATATATATATATATATGTGTATATATATATATATATATATATACAGTATATGTATATATATATATATATATATATATACACACAGTGAGGCATAAAAGTATTTAGTCAGCCACCGACTGTGCAAGTTCTCCCATTTAAAATGATGACAGAGGTCTGTAATTTTCATCATAGGTACACTTCAACGGTGAGATAGAATGTGAAAAAAAATCCAGGAATTCACATTGTAGGAATTTTAAAGAATTTATTTGTAAATTATGGTGGAAAATAAGTATTTGGTCAACCATTCAAAGCTCTCATTGATGGAAGGAGGTTTTGGCTCAAAATCTAACGATACATGGCCCCATTCATTCTTTCCTTAACATGGATCAATCGTCCTGTCCCCTTAGCAGAAGAAACAGCCCCAAAGCATGATGTTTCCACCCCCATGCTTCACAGTAGGTTTGGTGTTCTTGGGATGCAACTCAGTATTCTTCTTCCTCCAAACACGACAAGTTGAGTTTATACCAAAAAGTTCTATTTTGGTTTCATCTGACCACATGACATTCTCCCAATCCTCTGCTGTATCATCCATGTATCCATTTTGGTATAAACTCAACTCGTCGTGTTTGGAGGAAGAAGAATACTGAGTTGCATCCCAAGAACACCACACCTATTGTGAAGCATGGGGGTGGAAACATCATGCTTTGGGGCTGTTTCTTCTGCTAAGGGGACAGGACGATTGATCTGTGTTGAGGAAAGAATGAATGGGGCCATGTATCGTGAGATTTTGAGCCAAAACCTCCTTCCATCAGTGAGAGATTTGAATGGTTGACCGAAATACTTATTTTCCACCATAATTTACAAATAAATTATTTAAAATTCCTACAATGTGAATTCCTGGATTTTTTTTCACATTCTGTCTCTCACAGTTGAAGTGTATCTATGATGAAAATTACAGACCTCTGTCATCATTTTAAGTGGGAGAACTTGGACAATCGGTGGCTGACTAAATACTTTTTTGCCCCACTGTGTATATATATATATATATATATACACTAGCTGCCGGGGCGCTAATTAATTTAAAACTTCTTCTCACCCCTGCGCTTACCAAAGGCATGCAGTAAAAATTTGAGTGTGATGTAAGGATACCATCATGAAAAGCACATTTAATAAAAAAAACGTTATTATGGTCTTACCTTTATGTAACGCATGTTTCAAATACATACATAAATTTGTGGAGACTATTAGGCTCTTGCCTTTCTATTTACTCTTTGCGCGCTTCCTAGTCACGTGACCGCCACAGTCCAGTCAGCTGTAGTTGTATGCCGGTAGCAGGAATTGACTGGTATGCTCTTGCTCTATTTACTCTTTGGGAACTCGGTGCTCTCCCCTGTCACGTGACGAGGGAGTTCCCCAACTCCAGCGTGCCCTGCCTGTCTGTCTGGCCTTCGGCTCCACAGGTATATTAATAAAACATAGCCGCTTACTGTTCTTTTTAGCATACCGGGATTCAATAGCTTGGACCTTAAATCCTACTGAATAGCTCTTAATCTTCTTCCCTTTATGCGATTTCAAATTACCGGTATTGAAATCAGCCTCCTCCATTTTGAAAATGAGGACAGAGGAAGTGTCACTCGTGATGTCACGAGTTTGACCAGGCGGTAATACTAAGCATGCGCTAATTATTTTGCGATGCGAGTTTGACCCGGCAGTAATTCAAGGCAGGCGCATACTATATGCCCTGCGGAAATTCAAGGAAACACGATATATATATATATATATATATATATATATATATAGGGAGGGGGGGTTTCCCACATTTGTTGTCCTCTCCAAGGTTCTCATAGTCATCATTGTCACCGACGTCCCACTAGGTCTGAGTTTTCCTTGCCCATATGTGGGTTCTTCCGAGGATGTCGTAGTGGTTTGTGCAGTCCTTTGAGACATTTGTGATTTAGAGCTACATAAATAAAGATTGATTGATTGATATATACATATATATATATATACATAAATATATATCCATATATACATATATTTATATATATATATATATATATATATACATATATACACATTCTCTGGAGCCTATCTCAGCTACATTTGTGCATTTGGGCGGAAGGCGGGGTACACCCTGGACAAGTCGCCACCTCATCGCAGGGCCAACACAGATAGACAGACAACATTCACACTCACATTCACACACTAGGGACCATTTAGTGTTATCAATCAATATTTATTCATATAGCCCTAAACCACAAGTGTCTCAAAGGGCTGCACAAGCCAATCAACCTATCCAAAGGTGCGTGTCTTTAGAGGTGGGAATCCACGCAGTGACTGGGAGAACATGCAAACTCCACGCAGAAAGACCCCGAGCCTGAGGATCGAACCCAGGACCTTCCTATTGCGAGGCACATGCACTAACCCGTGTGCCACTGTGCTGCCAGAAGAAGTCATACATTGAATCAATGAAATAAATCATCTAACAACAGGACAATATGTCGCAAACTTGGCAAAGCAATTGGAGCGTCTGCACCCTGCTACTACAGAATGAGTCTACAGCCAGACAAGAATGTTAAAACAGTATTTAAATGGTGGACATTTATTCTTGAAAATACGTAGAAGCTGCTGATGGTGTGTTTGACAGAGAAGCAGCTGGAAGGAGGTACATGGTAAATGGGTTCCTCGGACCACCAATGGCGGACATGACAGGCTTGACAGTTCGGAGATTTCATTTTTCAATAAACTTCCTTCTCTGGTTGCTTTTCAATACTCGGCTCTTCTCTCCGTCTCGCTCTTCCGGTCGCTTTGCAGCCTTCCGCGTCTTCGTCTCCATCTCGCTTCGGGCTCGGGTTCGTTTTCAGCCATCCACTCCGACTTCACCACCCCCCTCCTTCCCGGCTGCTGCCCTTTCATACAGTGACAGGTGATGAGACAATTGCGCCCAGGTGGGCCATTTACGCACCTGTCGCCCATCTCGGAGCCGGCCCCGCCGCGGCCCCACCTCGCTGCAGGCCCGCAGGCCACGTCTCCTCACAAAGGTTTATACTTGTATAGCGCTTTTCTACCTTCAAGGTACTCAAAGCGCTTTAACACTATTTCCACATTCACACACTGATTGCGGGAGCTGCCATGCAAGGCCCTAACCACGACCCATCAGGAGCAAGGGTGAGGTGTCTTGCTCAAGGACACAACGGACGTGACTAGGTTGGTCGAAGCTGGGGATCTAACCAGGAACCCTCAGGTTGCTGGGACGCCCACTCTCCCAACCGCACAACACAGTCCCCACGAAGTCCTCTCTCCAAGGTAAATGCTGTACACTTTAATTACATCATGCTTCAAAAACTATTGTAGTTATAGTTTTGTTTGTATAAAATAATTATTGAAACATTTGAAGTAGTTTTTTTTAAGGCTTGTTACATGTCAAAAATGTGCTGTTTTTGGTGGGACAAGAACCAATTACATCTATTTCAATTGATTTCAAGGATAGACAGTGATTTGAGGTACAAGTGTTGTGAGTTAAGAGCTCCGTCACAGTTCAACCAAGCTCACAAATTGAGGTGCTAGTGTAAATCAAATCAAATCAACTTTATTTATAAAGCACATTTCAGATTTACCACAGAGGTAGCCAAAGAGCTGTACAATAGGCAGGTTGGAAGATAACACAAGAAAAACGAGCAAACAACACAAACTGAGCACGATAAAAAATAAAAAAATAGATAAATAAAACATAGAAACAGGTTCACAGCAGGTGCATGATGGGATGCCATAATGTATGGTAATATATGGGATGTACAGTAATATATTGTATTTGTACCATTAGTGGTACACGGGGTACATCAAGAGGTACGGCAAAGAATTAAATATTCAAACAGTCCATCCATCCTACCATTTTCTACCGCTTGTCTCTTTCAGGGTCGCAGGGGTAGCTGGAGCCTAATCCAGTAGCACTCGGGTCAAAGGTGCCATACAGCCTGGACAAGTCGCCACCTCATCACAGGGCCAACACGGATAGACAGACAACATCCACACTCACATTCACACACTACAGTGTTACTGTTCAAACTGAGTGTAATGTTAAGGTGGCCAAAATATTAAATCTAATTGTTTAATAAAACCTGTGCCTTGTTTTTAATGAATATTTAGCCCTATTACGCTGCTGTATTTTAATGTTGGTCATTATGCTGGTACTTGCAGAGCCAAGTCTTTTCTCAGGTGGTTTGAGAACCAATTATTTAAACAATAAAAATAATCACAATAGAGCAGTGGTTCTTAACCAGGGTTCGATCGAACCCTAGGGGTCCGTCGGAGCCAGTCAAGACACACCTGACTCATCCATACTTGCCAACCTTGAGACCTCCGAATTCAGGAGATGGGGGGTGGCCTGGTTGAGGTGGGCAGGGTTTGGTGGTAGCAGGGGTGTATATTGTAAATCCCGAGTTAGTGCTGCAAGAGATCTGGGTATTTGTTCTGTTGTGTTACGGTGAGAATGTTCTGCCGAAATGTGTTTGCCATTCTTGTTTGGTGGGGGTTCACAGTGTGGCGCATATTTGTAACAGTGTGTATGGCCACCCTCAGTGTGACCTGTATAGTTGTTGACCAAGTATGCATTGCATTCACTTATGTTTCTGTAAAAGCCACATAAATGATGTGAATGCGCCGACACGCCATTTGTATGGAGGAAAAGTGGACGTGACGACAGGTTGGAGAGGACACTAAAGGCACTGCCATTAGGCACGCCCCCAATATCGGGAGAAATCCGGGGGAATGGTTGCCCCGGGAGATTTTCAGGAGAGGCACAGAAATTCGGGATTCTCCCGGAAAAATCAGGAGGTTTGGCAAGTATTGACTCATCGTGTAACTAAAAACTTCTTCGTATCGGCGTATCGTGGATACGGAAACAGCAGAAGTCACACTGATTTGCAGGTGTGTAATTTGTTGTGTTCATGCGCGGTTAATTTTGTACACCAGGGAAAAAAAAAACATAACTTTGTTTTGAAATAGGCTTCACGGTGGCAGAGGGGTTAGTGCGTCTGCCTCACAATACGAAGTTCCTGCTGTCCTGGGTTCAAATCCAGGCTCGGGATCTTTCTGTGTGGAGTTTGCATGTTCTCCCCGTGAATGCGTGGGTTCCCTCCGGGTACTCCGGCTTCCTCCCACTTCCAAAGACATGCACCTGGGGATAGGTTGATTGGCAACATTAAATTGGCCCTAGTGTGTGAATGTGAGTGTGAATGTTGTCTGTCTATCTGTGTTGGCCCTGCGATGAGGTGGCGACTTGTCCAGGGTGTACCCTGCCTTCCGCCCGATTGTAGCTGAGATAGGCGCCAGCGCCCCCCGCGACCCCGAAAGGGAATAAGCGGTAGAAAATGGATGGGATGGATGTTTTGAAATAAAAAAAAACAACATTTTTTTTCACAAAAGAAGGGTTCGGTGAATGCGCGTTTGAAACTGGTGGGGTTCGGAACCTCCAACAAGGTTAAGAACCACTGCAGCAGAGAATTCACAAGAAAATAACCACAAATTGAACACAGAGAGAATGCTCATTGAAGACAAATTAACAGTTTTCAAAGCGTGTTTTGAGTTGTGATTTAAAAATGTAGGACCGGTTTCAGAAGTACAGAAAATATAAATTAAAGGACAAATTGTTTGCTACTGATTTAATGCAAAATGTTATCAGTTTCCCTACTAGGGAAATAAAAAGTCAAGTAGTCCTTTCATAAAAGGCTACATATTAAAAAGTCAAGGTTGATGAAAGGTATTTAGAAGATGTGTTTCTTTCAAACTTTGCAAATTGGATTTTTTTTATACATGAATATACCATACTTGAAACTAGATTGGTTTGATGAAGGACACACTTTTTGCTCTGTGGTTCCTCCGCGGGAAGACTTTAAGAGGAAATGAAAGGATTTTGCAATTCATCACGGACAATTCATGCTGTACATTTCAAAAATAAACAGAACTGAATGAGTCACACCACGTGCTGTATACTGTAGAGTTGTTAGCTTATGATGCTGGTCGTCACGGCAACTGCAGAGCTGACAAAAAATTGTAAAAAAGAAAAAAAAAAAAAGGAGACAAATGTGAAGCAGTGTCACCCCTCTCTCCCCCAAAAAATCTTTATTCGAAAACAAGTTTTACGTATAAGGAAACTATACTCAGAGTAGAACATGGTTTAATCATTTCCACGTCTAAGAGAGGTCAAGTGCAGTTTTCATAAGAGAAGTAACCGCAAGATACGTGTATGACCCCGGATTTACTAGTGATGGGTCGGATGATACTGAAACAACGGTGGACTATGAAACACAAGGACTGACACTGTTGCCCCGATGGATATATCACTTTAAGAAAACGTTATGTGCCCGATACAGCTGCTGTATAGTTTGACTGGGAGGTATCATACAAAACCATCTATCTCTTTTTTCCCCAATGTCATATGTTATTTTGCACTCTTTTCTTTTGTTGTATTTTATATATATATATACAGTATATATATATATATATATGTATATATATATACTTTTTGATTGATTGGTTGAAACTTGTATTAGTAGATTGCACAGTTCAGTACATATTCCGTACAATTGACCACTAAATGGTAACACCAGAATAGGTCATTCAACTTGTTTAAGTCGGGGTCCACGTTAATCAATTCATGGTAATACATACATACAGTACATATAGATACATATACTGTACATGCATACATATATACACATATATATGATAAATGGGTTGTACTTGTATAGCGCTTTTCTACCTTCAAGGTACTCAAAGCGCTTTGACATTACTTCCACATTTACCCATTCACACACACATTCACACACTGATGGAGGGAGCTGCCATGCAAGGCGCCAACCAGCACTCATCAGGAGCAAGGGTGAAGTGTCTTGCTCAGGACACAACGGACGTGACGAGGTTGGTACTAGGTGGGATTTGAACCAGGGACCCTCGGGTTGCGCACGGCCACTCTCCCACTGCGCCACGCCGTCATACATACATATATGTATATACATACATACATACATACATATATATATATATATATATATATATATACATACATACATATATATACAAATTATATATATATATATATATATATATATATATAATATATATATATACATACATATATACGTATATGCAAATAATATATATACATACATACATATATATACAAATAATATATATATATGTATATATATATATATATATATATATATATATATATATATACACACAGTTGTGGTCAAAAGTTAACACTTACACTTGTAAAGAACATAATGTCATGGCTGTTTTGAGTTTCCAGTAATTTCTACAACACTTATTTTTCTGTGATAGAGTGATTGGAGCACATACTTGTTTGTCACAAAAACATTCATGAAGTTTAGTTGTTTTTTTAAATTTATTATGAGTCTACTGAAAATGTGACCAAATCTGCTGGGTCAAAAGTATACATACAAAAATGGTAGTATTTGGTTGCATGTGCCTTGGCAAGTTTCACTGCAATAAAGCGCTTTTGATAGCCATCCACAAGCTTCTGGTTGAACTTTTGACCACTCTTCTTGACAGAATTGGTGCAGTTCAGCTAAATGGGTTGGTTTTCTGACATGGACTTGTTTCATCAGCATTGTCCACATGTTTAAGTCGGGACTTTTGGAAGGCCACTCTAAAACCTTAATTATAGCCTGATTTAGCCATTCATTCACCACTTTTGACATGTGCTTGGGGTCATTGTCCTGTTGGAACACCCAACTGCGCCCAAGACCCAACCTCCTACAATACATATAGTATTTTACATACATTTATGTAATTACTGTGGAGACGTTTTAGTTTTAAAGTGGTGTTATTGTCATATATGAATGTCCTTTCTCCTTAATTTTATGTCAAAATTAACAAGTTAACTCATGTGACTAATCACAAAAAAATATCGCATTAATCATGTACCCACTTTTTAAAAAATCATCTAGTTTATTTTGACCGTGCAAGCTCTTTTACCTTAATCATGATCAGGTCAATGCAAACATTAGTACAAAAATGTTTTGTGGAAATAAATGACATGCATTCAAGTAAAATGTTTAAAAACGTTCCTGGATGACATTCTGACAATAAAATTGCATTAGTGTACAAATACTTTCCTCAGCAAATATGAATTATGCAAGAGAGTAATGGCCTGTGATTTAGTCATGATTAATTCAAATTCCAAAATGTGATAAATCGGATTAAAATGTTTCAACATTTGATAGGCCTTTTTATAGTGTATCAGAGCATTGTTTCTATGTTAAACCCCATATCGCCTCTGCTATTACAGCAGATAACAGGGTTCATTATAAACAAGCCAACTATTAGTTTTATTTGCAGGTCAAATGTAGTGACCAGCGTCCTCTACAATAGACATTTGATTTTGGTTCATTGATTTTCTCAGCTGTACAGCAGGAACTTCTGCAAAAAAGCTAGTCAAAGATTATCTCTATGACAGCACTCGAGTGTTTTTAGGAATCTGTCGCAAAAATGCGAGTCTCTCACGTTTTTTTTTTTTAGGTTAACCAGTTGAATATCTCAAATAAAGAAAATGTTACGACCTAAAATGAAACCTTGAGGAAGACCTCAAGTACAACTAAATAAGTTGAGAAAAATGACTACTGACTGCAACTGAAGTAAACAAGCCAAAGCAACACCTTA
>NC_084621.1:38779477-38851977 GCF_033978795.1 Nerophis ophidion | reverse complement strand
AATAAAACCTAATTGAACTTAGGTTAGCAAGGTTGAAACAGGTTTTTCTCTCACCTCACACTTTGAAAAGTTTGAATGTGGAATTTCCAGTCAAAAGACTTGTTTTTATCTTCAACACACTTTTTGTGTTCATTGACCAAACTATAACTACAAATGTAACAAAAAATTGTTCGCCTGATTTAGTTTTTCTGTTTTTTTATTATAGCCAACCCAGTAGAAATACATAATTTTATAAAGCTTATGATATTATCAATACATTTTTTTACATTAAAAAAATTTATTGATTTTGACTTACGTGTATAAGTCACGCTGTTTGTTCAGCAACTTTTGATGATTATTAAAGGCCTACTGAAACCCACTACTACCCACCACGCAGTCTGATAGTTTATACATCAATGATCAAATATTAACATTGCAACACATGCCAATACGGCCTTTTTAGTTTACTAAATTAAAATTTTAAATTTCCCAGGAGTTTCGTCTTGAAAACGTCATGTAATGATGACGTGTACGCAAGACGTCACGGGTTTTAAGGAAATATGAGCGCTGCACACACACACACACAGCTAAAAGTCGTCTGCTTTAATGACATGATTACACAGTATTTTGGAGATCTGTGTTGCTGAATCTTTTGCAATTTGTTCAATTAATATTGGAGAAGTCACAGTAGAAAGATGGAGTTGGGAAGCTTTAGCCTTTAGCCACACAAACACACGGTGATTCCTTGTTTAAAATTCCTGGAGGTGAAACTTTACTGTGGATCAGAGCGGTCAAGCAAACATGAATCACGACAGAATGTGTACCAGCAGTTTTTGGTGAGAAAATTGTGGTAAAAAGTCCCTTCTTACCGGAGAAAAGCTGAGCTTGTGCTGTCCATAGCTGCCGTCGACTCCCCTGAGACACTGCGGGTCAAGACACCCGTGGACGTACACCTCCGACTATCAGGTACTATTTAACTCACTAAAACACTAGCAACACAATAGAAAAATAAGGGATTTCCCAGAATTAACCTAGTAAATGTGTCTAAAAACATGGGAATCCGTCCCAATGCAATCGAGTTTTTTTTTATTTTATCATTTTTTTTTCTAGTCCGTCGCTATCAATATCCTCAAACACAAATCTTTCATCCTCGCTCAAATTAATGGGGAAATTGTCGTTTTCTCGGTCCGAATAGGACTTTTTGTTGGAGGCTCCCATTAAAAACAATGTGAATATGTGAGGAGCCATTCAAACATGTGACGTCATCGTCTGCGACTTCCGGTAAAGACAGGGCTTTTCTTTTAGCACCAAAAGTTGCGAACTCTATCGTGGATGTTCTCTACTAAATCCTTTCAGCAAAAATATGGCAATATCGCGAAATGATCAAGTATGACACATAGAATGGACCTGCTATCCCCGTTTAAATAAGAAAATCTCATTTCAGTAGGCCTTTAAGTTGTTATTAAAACGTGCTTGCCGATCTGGTCTGTGTTGTCAAAACAAGATGGAAGGAGCGTCGAGCAGCCAAATAATAAGAGTAACACGTAATGAAACATGATTTTGGACACAAGGAGATTCACATCAAATTAAATATGATCGCACTTCCTGCCGAAGTATCAATATTGGATGGTGGCGTATTGATACTGTACTGTACATGCCGCAGAAAAAAATACAGGAGACAATACCAAAGCGGTGTTGAAAGGTGAACGGTCACTCCCCAACTAGGAAATTGATGAGGCCAGTTCTTGGAGAGAGGATGACTCTCTTGACGCTTGCCTGTCTGAGGACTGTCTGTCCCAGTGGACTCTCCATGACCAGCTTCTCCACTTCATCACAGTCCTTGGACACCTGCAGAGGCACCGTTATCCTTCCGCAGGCTTTGTTGTTAATCTGAGGGTGAGAATCCAGAGGCAAATGAAAACGTCAAGATATAAAAACTACAGCAAAGATGGAATGAAAATAAACACATGCGGTGGAGCCACAGAAGCTGTAGTTAGTGGTAGTTATGGGAAGTGTTTAGGGTGACAGCTTTAGAAGCAAGTGTACACAATGAAGGGGGATGTCAAGACTTCCTGTGTGTGATGGTGACTTTGGAAGCGATTAGGAACGGTGGTGTGTGTGTGGTGTGTGTCAAAGACGTCTCAGGCACCTCATGGGACAAACATGATTAGAGGAGAACGGATAAGGAAGCTCCTGTGAGTCAAATCATCATCAGCCAGCTTGTAAGCTCCAACAGATGTACTGCACAGGCTAGCACGCCAGAAGGTAAACATGAAGTATACACACTGCAGTGAAGATATGTCAAGGCGGATTATTTTCAGGTAAAACACAACTTTAAAAACACCAAGAAGTACACATTTATTGGTGCCTCTGTTGTTGTGCATCACACCTTTTTTATGAATTAACAAAAAATTCTGCCACGTGTTTTTGTACACAACATGGCATGGAACTTACTAGTCCAGTGGTTTTCAAACTTCTTTCACCACCTCAGAAAAAAAACTTGGCTCTCCAAGTACCAAAGTAATGACCTGATGAATAATATTTCTAAAGTGCATTTTCTCTGGAGACTAATAGCACTTTTACATAGTGAAACCCATTATTTACATCCTTTAAGTTATATTTAAAAACCAGCATGGGTAGCACTGGCAGCAGGTGAGTAAACTATACATCCCATCCATTTTCTACCGCTTATTCCCTTTGAGGTCGCGGGGGGCACTGATGCCTATCTCAGCTTCAATCGGGCGGAAGGCGGGGTACACCCTGGACAAGTCTCCACCTCATCGCAGGGCCAACACAGATAGACAGACAACATTCACACTCACATTCACACACTAGGGCCAATTTAGTGTTGCCAATCAACCTATCCCCAGGTGCATGTCTTTGGAAGTGGGAGGAAGCCGGAGTACCCGGAGGGAACCCACGCAGTCACTGGGAGAACATGCAAACTCCACACAGAAACATCCCGAGCCTGGGATTGAACCCTGACTACTCAGAACCTTTGTGTTGTGAGGCAGGCGCACTAACCCCTCTTCCACTGTGCTGCCGTGAGTAAACTAAATCAAATAAAACAATTTAAACTGTGATCCCTTTTTTTTTAAATCAGTAATCAAACACTGTAAAGGCTGATAATTGTGTGTGTATGTCTGTACTTGTCATTGTGTGTCAGCTAATCCACATTTATTGTGTGATTATCTGATGAGATAAATTAGAAATGTGCAGGAAATGCCTTTGAAAGCATTCAGACACACAAAAAAACCACCCCTTTTTCACTGCCAAAAGGGACAAGTTAGTACTTGTGTTTTTTTAAATGTAATTTATTTTACATTCATATGTATTTATTTATTTTATTTTTGTTTACCAACAAAATATGTATGAGTTTAGTTTATTTTGAACATGCAAGCATACAACATGATTCATCACAATTTTCAGTTTCTCTTTTCAACATGTTCGAAAAGGAGTAGGAAGATGCAGAGCTTATTAAATCCTACCCCTTTTCTTTTACATAACAGTTGCTAAAACTTTTGTTCACTTCCTGTTCTCAATGTCTTCACATTATATTCCATAAGTAATTAAATAAAAATAAATAAATAAGTAATTGTTGAAGTTTTATTCCATACGATGAGATAAGTAAGATTATTTTGAGAATGAAAGAATGAATGGGTGAATAAATTCAAAATGTTTATCATGATTCTTCTTTTTTGTACTTTGTACACACTTGAAGTTTGAAGGGTTTCTTGAAGTGGATCATATTAGTACATTGTTTGATTTCTATTGATAATCCATTCCATAATTTAATTCCACATACAGATGTACTGAAGGTCTTAAGTGTTGTACATGCGTACAAATGTTTTAAGTTACATTTTTCTCTAAGATTATATTCCTCCTCTTTTGTTGAGAAGAATTGTTGTATATTCTTGGGAAGCAGGTTATAGTTTGCTTTGTGTATAATTTTAGCACTCTGCAAATCCACTATGTCGTGGAATTTCAGTATCTTTGATTCAATAAATAAAGGGTTTGTATGTTCTCTATATCCAACATTATGCATTATTCTAACTGATCTTTTTTGTAACACTGTTAGTGAATAAAGTGGTCTTTTGTAGTTATTTCCCCATATTTCTACACAATAACTCAGATATGGTAACACTAGTGAGCAGTAGAGAATATAAAGGGATTTTTGGTCTAGAACATATTTAGCTTTATTAATTATTGACGTGTTTCTTGCAACTTTATGTTGTATATTTTTTACATGAGATTTCCAGTTCAAGTTTTCATCAATCATTATACCTAGAAATTTAGTTTCCTTTACTCTTTCAATTTCTATTCCGTCTATTTGTATTTGTGTTTGACTTTCTCTTCTACTGTTACCAAATAGCATTATTTTAGTTTTACTGAAAATCAATGATAGTCTGTTGTATGTATATATATATACTGTATATATATATACATATATATATATATATATATATATATATATATATATATATATATATTAATTTGTGTGGATTTGAACATGACATGCAGACGCATAATACACGGACACTCGCAGATGTACGCACGTACTGACTAATCATAGGCTCTCTTCAAAATTACAGCTCATGGATGTATTCATGGACTCTGACTTTAAGAATGGAAATGCTGCTGAATTACAGAACAAATGTTCTATGTTAACAAAGGAAAAATGCCTTCATCTCCAGGATGAAAACAATTAAGATGTGGTGTTTAGTTGGGCGTTTATCCATTTTGTCTTTTGGAAACGAGACAGGCGATGACGTTAACAGTAGTCTTAGGGTGTGTGTGTATTGGTGTGAGCCTACCAGCACAGACATGTCCACAAAGTCAGGAGTCTCCAAGTACTTGGGATCCACAGTGGGCCAGGACTCTGACAGGACGTGTCCTCCCCGCTGGAGAGTGCTGCTGATGGGGTTGTTCACCTTACAAAGACCTAAGCATTAGAAGGAAAGATGGAAACATACCAGTATTGTCACACAATATTGTCTTCACCAAATAGTGGGCCGGGGTGTTTATTTACTCAACTGCAGACAATACCAGGTGTTTATTGTCTATTTGGCGTTTATTTGAGAGGCGGCCTGGCTGTTTGCATATTGCCCATACCGGATCAGGCCCCCGAACAGGTTTTATCCGACCCGTGGGATGAATTTGCTAAGTATAATAAATAACCTGAAATTTTTGAATGAAAGAAAAAGCTGTTCTAAATATGTCCACTGGATGTCACAATAGCAATTCTTTGTATCTTTGTAAATGATGCTACATATGTACAAAATAAACCACATGATGCACCAGTCGAGGAATATGATCAAACTACATAATTAACATCCTGCAATTTGATTTTGATACCATTTTTTTTATCTTGATAGATTGAAAATTAACACCAATGAGTTGACTCATGAACATTATCACATAATTTATTCAGAAAATATAAATAATGACAAATAAAGTATATACACTATTAACCGCAACAGATAATTAAAAAAACAACAACAACATTATAATTTGTACAATTTCAGAATATCGTTGTTCGATCTTTAAACAAAGAAAACAATTTGAGTTTGTCTTTATTTTTAAGTTATCGTGCCGTGATTTTACCAGTCAGGCCCAGTTGGGAGTATATTTTTCTCCATGTGGCCCCCGATCTAAAATGAGTTTGACACCCCTGGTCTACACTGTACATGAATGACTAGGGATCAGTCTAGTGTATACTTTGCCTAATGTCGGCTGGTATAGGCTCCTGCCCACCGCAACAGGATTAGTGACAAAAAATAATAAATACATGTACAGTAGCAATTCCCACAGACATGTTGAATGTCCAGAACGGCCCAAATAGTATTGCAAATTTGCCCGTCCTCTCCCGCAACTCGTTCAGGGGTTGCACTGCACAGCCAATCTTCACCAAAGTTTTTTATTCTGGCTTATGAGTAAAACATCCATTAAAGTACAAACCCCGTTTCCATATGAGTTGGGAAATTGTGTTAGATGTAAATATAAACGGAATATAATGATTTGCAAATCCTTTACAACCCATAATCAATTGAATGCACTACAAAGACAAGATATTTGAAGTTCAAACTCATAAACTTTGTTCTTTTTTTGCAAATAATAATTAACTTAGAATTTCATGGCTGCAACACGTGCCAAAGTAGTTGGGAAAGGGCATGTTCACCACTGTATAACATCACCTTTTCTTTTAACAACATTCAATAAATGTTTGGGAACTGAGGAAACTAATATTTGAAGCTTTGAAAGTGGAATTCTTTCCCATTCTTGTTTTATGTAGAGCTTCAGTTGTTCAACAGTCCGGGGTCTTGTTGTCGTATTTTACGCTTCATAATGTGCCACACATTTTCGATGCGAGACAGGTCTGGACTACAGGCGGGCCAGGAAAGTACCCGCACTCTTTTTTTATGAGTCCACGCTGTTTTAACACGAGCTGAATGTGGCTTGGCATTGTCTTGCTGAAATAAGCAGGGGCGTCCATGAAAAAGACGGCGCTTAGATGGCAGCATATGTTGTTGCAAAACCTGTATGTACCTTTCAGTATTAGAGGTGCCTTCACAGATGTGTAAGTTACCCATGCCTTGGGCACTAAAGCACCCCCATACCATCAAAGATGCTGGCTTTGGAACTTTGCGTCGATAACAGTCTGGATGGTTCGCTTCCACTTTGGTCCGGATGACACGATGTCGAATATTTCCAAAAACAATTTGAAATGTGTACTCGTCAGACCACAGAACACTTTTCCAATTTGCATCAGTCCATCTTAGATGATCTCGGGCCCAGAGAAACCGGCTGCGTTTCTGAATGTTGTCGATAAATGGCTTTCGCTTTGCATAGTAGAGCTTTAACTTGCACTTACAGATGTAGCGACAAACTGTTTTTAGTGACAGTGGTTTTCCGAAGTGTACCTGAGCCCGTGTGGCGATATCCTTTAGAGATTGATGTCAGTTTTTGATATAGTGCCGTCTGAGGGATCGAAAGTCACGGTCATTTAATGTTGGTTTCCAGCCATGCCGCTTACGTGGTGAAGTGATTTCTCCAGATCCTCTGATCCTTTTGATGATATTAATGACCGTAGGTGTTGAAATCCCTAAATGTCTTGCAATTGCACTTTGAGAAACGTTGTTCTTAAACTGTTTGACTATTTGCTCACGCAGTTGTTGACAAAGGGGTGTACCTCGCCCCATCCTTTCTTGTGAAAGACTGAGCATTTTTTGGGAAGCTGTTTTTATACCCAATCATGGCACCCACCTTTTCCCAATTAGCCTGCACATCTGTGGGATGTTCCAAATAAGTGTTTGATGAGCATTCCTCAACTTTATTAGTATTTATTTAGCACCTTTCCCAACTTCTTTGTCATGTTTTGCTGGCATCAAATTGTAAAGTTAATGATTATTTGCAAAAAAAAAACGTTTATCAGTTTCAACATCAAATATGTTGTCTTTGTAGCATTTTCAACTGAATATGGGTTGAAAATGATTTGCAAATCATTGTATTCCGTTTATATTTTCATCTAACACAATTTACCAACTCATAAGGAAACGGGGTTTGTAAATTAATGTTTCTGAATGATAAGTTTTAGTGTCAACAAAGATGTTGATGTTGTGGTTGTCTCGCTCGTCACACGACAGTAAATATCTAGCCAATTGACAGCTCCTGTTGTGCTTTCTGGGCACACTTTGGCTGGGCAATATTATAACTCTACCTCGACCCATTTTTTGTATCGTCCAATTTCAATTAATATCACAACTGTATTTTTATTATTATTATAGTGGATTGTACTTTTGCAGAATCTTGTAACAGACATTTCCGCCATGTTTGATTGAGGTGCTATATGCTAAAAGCTGACCGCTGTCATTTTGTTCAAATCTATAATCGTGTTTACTAGAGGTGCAACAGTACAGGTAACCCAGGCTACGGTCTGTACCTGGTTTTAGGGCCACGGTTATGCTTCTTTTTCGATACGTTTTGTTGGGGGTAGAGAGAAGAACTTTCAAATGGTGAATTATTATTAGTATTCTTTAATTTCCTGTACACATCAGTGGTTCTCACTATCCATCCATCCATCCATCCATTTTCTACCACTTGTCCCTTTTGGAGTCGCGGGGGGTGCTGGAGCTTATCTCAGCTGCATTCAGGTGGAAAGCGAGGTACACCCTGGACAAGTCGCCATCTTTTCACAGGGCCAACACAGATAGACAGACAACATTCACACTCACATTCACACACTAGGGCCAATTTAGTGTTGCCAATCAACCTATCCCCTGGTGCATGTCTTTGGAGGTGGGAGGAAGCCGGAGTACCTGGAGGGAACCCACGCAGTCAGAAGGATGACATGCAAACTCCACACAGAAAGATTTCGAGCCCGGGAGTGAACTCAGGACTACTCAGGACCTTCGTATTGTGAGGCACATGCACTAACCCGTCTTCCACCGTGTTGTGCTTTGGTAATTAACAAGCGGTGACCCATATTGTTGAGTTTTTAAAATGCAAATTCTGCATTTTACATTGGATGAAAATAAAATGAAGCGCAGTTTGAATTTGAGGGACAGCAAAACAATGTGTACCAACACATAGATCAAGTCTAATGATTATGTCAGGAACACATTTTTTTTATCCACATACAAACACAAAGACAAAACAGTGTCAGTTTTTAGTACATGTTGTATCAGAGGAGTGGAATCTTTAACAAAGAGTATGATTAAAAATTATTTAGATTTAAAAATGCCTTTTCTGATTATATTAGTAGGTGTGTTGATTCACCCAGTCGTTCTATGAGTGCCTGCAATTCCGCATTCGGGGTAGGATTACTGGTGCGCTACAGTAGAGTCCTTGCTCCTTTTTAAATGTTGTTTCAACTTCTATGTTATTAATAGTCATATTTCTTTATTTTGTTCTCCCGGGCTACACTTCCAGTTGTGTAAGTGGTCAAGACAATGCGATTGAACATTAATTACTTTGTGAGGAGACTGATTTTTACGACGGTGGAACGAGATGGTCGCACACACGGACACACTTTCACACGCAAACGTACACAAACACAGTCACAGACAAGCACCAATCTACATTTCTGCCGGTGGGTGTTCAAAGTGTGTGTGTATATATATATATATATATATATATATATATATATACAAAAAAGTTCAGCGAAGTTATTATCCCATATAATTTGTGGCTTTATTATTTTGCAAAACGGACCAAACTGGCCACAAAATTAACTACAACTAGACTGATTTTTCAAAAATTATTTTAAAGATTGAAAGTTTTCATCAATCCAACTTGGGTGCTCGGGCCCCGAAGCACCCACGGGATTGGCACCTATGGTCACAGACACAAACAGGATCATGGTCAATTAAGGACGATTTTTCTGTGCAGGATTATACCAAGCACTGTTGCTTCCCTCCTGTTTACTACTGCAGTAACCTCCAACAGACATTTTTCGCCATGTTTGAACCAGAAAATATGCTAACTGCTGATCACTGTGAGATCAAACTCAAATTAGTCGCGATCAACAATCAGGATCATAAAACCGCCCAGCCGAAGGAGACGCTGCCCTTTAGTGTTTAAAAAGAATTGAATTTGACAAGTCAGTGTCAGCCCGAACGGAAAATCTATAAACCAACCCAGATGCCGTTAGAGGGGACACAAGTGATGTGACGCGGGAATATATTCCAGCCTTAAGATCCATCCAAAACATCTGGTCTTACTCACTAGCTTTGCTTATAGCAGGAAAACTTAGCTTTTTCAAGCATGACACGGAGGACAGGTAGTGTGCAAGACAGTGCGGAGATAAAGAAGTGGATGCTATTCATTGAATTTAAGAAATAAATAATCAAAAACATGAATACGCATCTGGTGGACTTGGTGAAAGAGTTGGAGCGTATCACTGCTCGTCTGCATCATGATGAAGCAGAATGAATCAAACGCCAGTCAAGGACAACAAAATGATATCTAAATGACAGATATTTATCCTTTAAAATATGGAGAAGCTGCTGATTGTGTGTTTAACGGACAAGCAGCTGGGTGGAAGTGAGATACTGTAGAGGTCCACTCTCCAAGGTAAATTTTGTACGTTAATATTGCATAACTTTGTAAAAGTATCGTGGTTGTAAGTAGCACATTTATTGCATAAAAAAAATAGCTTTTCTTTTTTAAAAGGCATGTTACTTGTTAAAATTGTGCTGTTTTGGGTGGGGGATAAGCACCAATTACATTGATATTAATTATTTTCAATGAGCGATTTTGTTTTGAGATGCAAGTATTTTGAGTTAAGACCTGTGTCATATAACTAATTGTTAGTTGAGGTGCTACTGTAATTAACTGTTTTTCTTAACCATTTTAGAAGAAAATTAAACCAACAGACATACAGTGAGTATATCCAGCAGCGGAGACAAAAGGAAGGACGTGAACTTCCTCAAACAAGCGAGCGAGAAAAGAGAGTGAAAGTGTGATAGCGGCGATTACGCGTGAGGTTGTGTCCTGTCTACTATAAACATGTGAAGATCTTGTGTGCGCGCATACATGTGATATGAGCACAAATTGTACTGTACTTCTCACACCTTGCTTCCAGCACCATCACCATCGTGTGACACTGGGGTGGAAAAATATATTTTTTGAAAGCTGTGTGAGGACATTGGGTACGTGTGCTGTCGACAATGAAGGGATGTTGAGAGGCTCCACGTGAGGCACCGAAGATGACGCTCTGTCTTCCTTCCTGCTGTTTGTTTTTTTACACTGAGCCAAGAGATCACAGTGTGCCTTTCATTAGCTGGACACTTAGCGCATGTACTTCAGGTGAACTCCTAAAATTCAAAACTCTATCACTACTAAATTGATGGAGCGCGGAAGAACGTTAGTTACATCACAGTTGGCTTGAATTAAAGAACGATGTCAACACTTCCCCTTACGGGTGTGTCGAACTGCTCAAATTTCAACTGTATTTACAGACTTTTGTATATACACACTTTGTAGCAAATAAAGATTTGGAAAAAGTCCATCATAAATATATAGACAGAAAAATTACTTAAAGCAAATAATTAATCATAAATATTCAATCTATTGTTGCAAGACCATGTCAATAATTCTACCCTTTTGCAATGTGGGGACCGTTTGGAAAATACTCTTTTCTTTTGCCAGTGCACAAATTATGTCCATGAAGACAGGCTTGGAAAGGTTTGCTGTGGAAGAACTTGCACAGAACCCTGACTACAGGCCCATCAAACACCTTTTGGATTGGCAGAACAGCAATGTTGAACAAGCAGACCCTCTCATAGTTCCCAAATCAATGACTTCGGACCATTCAAAATAGTCCTTGTGAAGGAATGTACACAAATTCCAAAACCCCCAACAGACACATTCAAAAATCTAGAAAATTTGCCCAGAAAAGAAGATGCTATTATTGTTGGAATACAGTCTTGGTCAAAAGTTGACATACACTTGTAAAGAACATAATGTCCCGGTTGTATTGAGTTTCCAATAATTTCAACAACTTTTATTTTTTTGTGATAGAGTGATTGGAGCACATACTTGTTTGTCATAAAAAAAAACATTCACAAATTGTGGTTCTTTTATGAATGTATTGTGGGTCCACTGAAAATGAAACATATTGCTGGGTATTGTGGCCAAACAGCTAAATTTTTGTTTCATCTGACATCACATGGACAAACATAAGATCTTCTGGAGGAAAGTTCTGGGGTCAGATGAAACAAAAATTTAGCTTTTTGGCCACAATACCCAGCAATATGTTTGGAGGAGAAATGGTGAGGCCTTTAATCCCAGGAACACCAGGCCTAGCGTTAAGCATGGCGGTGGTAGTATTATTCTCTGGGCCTGTTTTGCTGCCAATGGAACTGGTGCTTTACAAAGAGTAAATGGGACAATGAAAAAGGAGGATTACCTCCAAATTCTTCAGGACAACCTACAATCATCATCCCCCAGGTTAGGTCTTTGGCGCAGTTGGGTGTTCCAACAGGACAATGACCCCAAACACACGCCAAAAGTGTTAAAGGAATGGCTAAATCAGGCTAGAATAAAGGTTTTAGAATGGAATTCCCAAAGTCCTGACTTAAATGTGTGGACAATGCTGAAGAAACAAGTTCATGTCAGAAAAACAACAAATTTAGCTGAACTGCACCAGTTTTGTCAAGAAGAGTGGTCAAAAATACAACCAGAAGCTTGCCATAAGCTTGTGGATGGCTACCAAAAGCGCTTTACTGCAGTAAAACTTGCCAAGGGACATGTAACCAAATATTAACATTGCTGTATGTATACTTTTGACCCAGCAGATTTGGTCACATTTTCAGTAGACCCATAATAATTTCATGAAAGAACCAAACTTCATGAATGTTTTTGTGACCAACAAGTATGTGCTCCAATCACTCTATCATAAAAAAACAAGAGTTGTAGAAATGATTGGAAACTCACGACAACCATGACATTATGTTATTTACAAGTGTTGGTCCACGACTAAGTAGACCAACTTATTTTCCCCACATTTTCCTTTCCTGTCGATGCAGAAATCATGTGGCCAATTATTTTGTCAATGTAGATTAATAATGATAACATTTAGCTGAGAAAATGCGGAAATACTAATGGAACTTTAGAGTAATTTGTAGAAATAGGTAGCATAGAGACTCTTGTGTCGAAGTAAATAATAGTGACCAGACCCATGAACAAAGTCAAGACCATTCCTAATTTCCGTTGTATTTAATTTAATATTGGTCATATTAATATTAGTAATTGTATTTACAATATAAAGTACAGTGGTAATTAAGTGTTAAAAGGTCAAGGTAGATTTGTTTATATAGCACATTTCTAGAGCTTGGTCCGCTTTGCCGGCAGTAAGTCGGACCCGTTTTCAGTGAGGGTTGGACTCCACCAAGGCTGCCCTTTTTCACCGATTCTGTTCATAACTTTTATGGACAGAATTTCTAGGCGGAGTCAGGGCTTTGAGGGAATCCGGTTTGGGGGCAGCAGGATTAGGTCTTTACTTTTTGCAGATGATGTGGTCCTGAGGGCTTCATCTGGCCAGAATCTTCAGCTCTCACTGGATCGGTTCGCAGTTCAGTATGAAGCGACTGGGATAAGAATCAGCACCTCAAAGTCCGAGTTCGTGGTTCTCGCACAGGAAAGGGTGGATGGAGTACCATCTCCAAGTTGAGGAGGAGATCTTGCCCCGTGTAAAGGAGTTCAAGTACCTCGTAGTCTTGTTCACAAGTGAGGGAAGAGTGGATCGTGAGATCGACAGGCGGATCGGTGCAGCGTCTGCAGTAATACGGACGCTGTATCGCTCCTTTGTGGTGAAGAAGGAGCAGAGCCGGAAGGCAAAGCTCTGAATTTACCAGTTGATATACGTTCCCATCCTCACCTATGGTCATGAGCTTTGGGTTATGACCGAAAGGACAAGATCACGGGTACAAGCGGTCAAAATGAGTTTCCTCCGCAGGGTGGCGGGTCTCTCCCTTAGAGATAGGGTGAGAAGCTCTGCCATCCGGGAGGAGCTCAAATTAAAGCTGCTGCTCCTCCACATCGAGAGGAGCCAGATGAGGTGGTTCGGGCATCTGGTCAGAATGCCACCCAAACGCCTCCCTAGGGAGGTGTTTAGGGCTTGTCCAACCGGCAGGAGGCCACGGGGAAGACCCAGAACACGTTGGGAAGACTGTCTCCATGTTGGCCTGGGAATGCCTCGGGATACCCCGAGAGGAGCTGCACCAAGTGGCTGGGGAGAGGGAAGTCTGGGCTACTCTGCTTAGGCTGCTCAGGCTCCCGCGACCAAACCACGTCTAAGCGGAAGAAAATGGATGGATGGAGTCCTAAAACACACAACTGCCCCAAAGTGCTTTACATTTAAAAACAAATATTTAAAAAATTATCATCAAAATCACAATAAGCAGAAAACATTAACCCAACTCAAGAGTGTTTTGAGGTGATAACTGTTTCTCCGCTAATTGTTATGTAAGCAAAAGTTTGACTTACAAGCATCTCTGCCATTAGTTGGCTTAGAGAATGTCACAGTGATCCCCAACAGATGCAACCAAAACATCTGGGGCCACAAATAATCAGTGTGTGTACGCACAAAACCAACCAACTTTTAACACATAAGGCCCCTGGTCTTACTTGCTAGCATTAGCTTACAGCTAAAGATCACCAAACCTTTATTTTTATAACCATAAGAAAAAAAAGGTGAGCGTGAATGACATTACGGAGAAGAAGTGGATGATTTACATTTTATTAAAGAAAGAAATAATCGAAAACATGACCAAGGGTGTAGTTAACTTGAGGAAGCAATTTGAGCGTATCACAGCTAATCTGCAGCATAATGAGTCTGACGCCAGCCGAGAATGTTAAAATAATATATAAACAGTAGACATTTCTCTATGAAAATATGCAGAAGCTGCTGATGGTGTGTTTGACAAATTAGCAGTTAGAAGGAGATATGGGAGAAGTTCCCTCTCCAATAGTAAATGCTGCTACTGTACATTATTATTATTACATTACTTCATAAAACTACTGTAGTTGTTTGTAGTACATTATATTGTATTGTTATTTATAAAATATTACTTATCTACAATTGTGTTTTTCTATTTGAAAAGGCATGTTCCATGTTAAAATCGTGCTTTTTTTGGGGGCGCGAGCACCAATTAAATTGACTTTTAAACAATTCTGACGTTGATTTGAAATACAAGTGATTAGAGTTAGGAGGTCTGCCATATAACTGTTATACAGTGCTTGTAGAAATCTCAGGGTAGTGGGTGTGTGTGTGGGGGGTGGGACGACACTAACAATAATTGTGCATATCACTCGCCTGCCCAAAGTTCAGAGGCCAGGAAGGGTGCCATGGGAGCTGTCATCAGAACTAGTGCGGCCAGGGCATCCTCAAATTCCACACTGTGCTGCACCACCCTGACCGTTGCACTCTGGAGACACACACACACACACACACACACACACGCACACACACACACACACACACACACACACACACACACACACACACACACACACACACACACAATGGTAATTAGAGGGTGCTGATTGAAATCAGAGGAGGTGCTACAGTGATCACTCACACTCAATCTATTTGTGAGGCCCATGAGACGAGAAATGGCCGCATTGAACAGGAAGTCTTCCGTGAAGTAATAAGTGACCTGAAAAGAATAAACAAATCACTATTTGGAATAAATCCCATCATAAG
The DNA here is from genome assembly GCF_033978795.1 of Nerophis ophidion. Classification (NCBI taxonomy): domain Eukaryota; kingdom Metazoa; phylum Chordata; class Actinopteri; order Syngnathiformes; family Syngnathidae; genus Nerophis; species Nerophis ophidion. The sequence continues at coordinate 38,836,793 of NC_084621.1, read as the reverse complement.
TTATTTACTTGGCCGATAAGGAAAAACCAGCAACATGCCCAGAGGACACACAAGGTGTCAGAGTATGTCAACAATTCCCAGCTTAGTCTTCCATGCGGAGAAAGCCCTTTGGGGAAGGGTCTTATTGAAGAAGAGGCTGATGACTGAGGGGTGAATCAAAACACAGCCTTGGCTTTGAGAGCTTAAGGCTAACATGCATGATGTCCTATAAAAGCACCGGCCTTGAGGGGCGGAGAGAAAAAATCCAACCTGGCAGCTATGGATGTCTATTTATAACATGTGGGAGAGACAGAGTAGGTTTTAAATCAATTCTTCCTTTACTCTGGTGGGTTCAGGTTCAAATGTACGATCAAGCTGCAGTGCCTTTTGATGATTGACATATTAATCTTTTCATAACATGTAAACTCATCTCATCACAGACTTCAAGTTCAAATCAAAGGTGAAAGTGCGAATCAGTCGTCTTGCCAAAAAAAAAAAATATGAGAAAGTTGAGACTTTGAAAACAGGCCATGTACTGACCCCTACTGCTGACAACTGTTCCTACCTCTTGGATTGCAAAGTTCTTGTTTTCCCAGATCTTTCTTGCCTCTGCCAGTTCCTTCTTCTTCAGCCCGGATGGAGAAGGCGCGTCACAGAGTTGTCGAGCCTCTCGTAGCTTTGTCACAAGCTGCCATATTCTGGACTGCCAGCGCAAGACTCCAGGAAGAGCATCCTCTGGGGTGAAGTCCATTGCAACATATGATAGAGTAGCATCTTTTGATAGAAAACAACCGTGTATCTAGTATGACTTTGATTGTAACAATATCTCACTTTTAAGATTCCAGAGGATATCCTGTTCAGGCGGTGCGGCATAGAGGATGTAGAGACGAACTGTGTCCACGCCATACTGCTGTACCACTTCTTGGGGGTCCAGACCATTGTGTTTAGACTTGCTCATCTTCTCCCAGGTCATTTCCACTTGACCACCTCCCAACACCGCTGGCTCTTCTCCTAACGAGGACAGAAGTAAAAGGTCTGTTCACAGTCTCACCGCCAGCATTAGCTTCAAAAGCATGCAATAACTAACAGATGAGTGTAAATTCTGAGCAATGCTAATATAAGCTGAATACATACTGTACATCAGTGCTATTCAACTGGCGGTCCGGGGGCCAAATCCAAAACGGATCCTAGGTTCAGTTCACAACTTGGAAGACAAACATTTTTGCAGCAAATTCCTAAAACACTAGAGTGCTCCTGTTGTGTAGAGGAACTTGGACCACGGTAAACACATTGGCAGATCCTTGCGTCGATATATTAACCTAGCAAACATAGAACACAGGCGCCCAAACTTTTGTTTACGTAACTGAGTCGTTTCTCAAAGAACCCCTTATGGTCATTTCCTTTTTGGAAGTTACAATTCTTTTTCATAATGTTATTTATGTAACTAAAGTGTTGCTGTAGCTTGTTTACTTGAGATGCAATCAGTAATCACTTCTTTAGTTATACCAGTGGTGTTCCTCAAGGTTCCATTGTAGGTCCTTTCTTTTTCTTTATTTGGGCTATTCAATTGTTGGCCCATGAGGTCTCTTAAAAAAAAAAAAACTTGTGTGAGAGTCACATTTTTGCAGGAGGCACTTAAAAACAGCAGAGCGCTCCTGTAACTTTGACAAAATAGACCAAAATCAAATGTCTACTGCAGAGGACACTGGTGCTTTGGAACATACTAAATAAGACTCATAATGAAAGGAGAAGTCCTGCTCCCGGGTCCTAAGCTTTCCGGAAATGTAGTACCCGAAACAATTTAGTGAGGTCCCTGGTTTGCCAGAAAACAAGATCAGGTAAAGGGAGGGATCAGTGCTGCCAACTTTGCAAATGTGTTGCTAAATTGAGCAAGTACTTAAACCATCATAGAATGAATTAAAAAAAAAAATTAAAAAAAATTAATGACTCAAACAGCAGTTGTTGGCTGGCCAAAAAGTGACTTCCCAAACGTAATACATATTCATACCGACCTCTTCCAAGCTCACATAATCACTGACGACATTTTCGCAATGCTATTTACTGGCCATCAATGAAATGTGATGATTTCTACTAACTTATACTGTATACTGTGGAATAGGGCCCATTGACACATGTATACTTTGACCCTTGGATGCCAAAATTTTTGCCATTCCAAAGCCCATATCGCTCTTCTCAACAAGCAACGGGAAAAACTGTGGGCTCCAATGAAAAAGCACTTACAGACGTTTCCATCTTGCCTGTGACATAAAAAAAAAAATCACAATATACATACCCATGTATCATGGCTAATTATGCAAATTAAGTGATGGCATCTTCTACCCCCAAACTAGTGTTTTTCTTTATTATATAGAATGTAGGAGAGCATTAAGCCGTGTGTAGGCTTCAATGTGATAAGTTTTCCAACAAAACAAATAACTTAACCATCCTAAATGAGCAGCACATGTTGTTAAACAATAGCACTACTATTATGCCAAAACCAGTAGAATAATAATATTTAAGTCCTCATTGAATAAATCGACAAGAGCACTGTTAAGTGTACAAAGACGTGTAAGGAAATATTATCTGTTTTTATCCTTGGACCAAGTTACAGAGAAAAACTGAAAATCCTCGCATTTTGATTGTAAAAAAAAAAACACCTACTAATTAGCACTGCTACTTCAGTTGTCACTCTGACAAAAAGAAAATAGACCAAAATCCTTATTCTTTGTCTCTAATTTATCATCGACAAAGTCACCTTTAGGGAAGCTCATTCTACAAGTACCTGTGAAGTCAATCTCCTCTCTCGTTAAGTACTGGCCAATGTCTGCTCGCCGGAAAGTCTGGCCCTTGATGAGACCCTGGACCAGCAACTTCCTAAAAGGCTCCCTAAAAAAGGAAAATAGTGAAATCATGCACATAGTTAAATTGTGTAAGCACTAACACAGGGGTTCTTAACCTTTTTGACCTCGGGCCCCAACATTTCCACTGCAGAGCAGCCTAAGGCCCACTCAAATATTAACAATGAATTTTTATTCTTACTTTTGATTTTAATTATATTCAATAATTATATAACCTAATCTACCAACAGTTTAACAAGTCAAATGACATAAAAGCATGAACCATGAAAAACAAACGATTTCTAAAAAAGGATGAAAAAAATTAATGCTCATACAACTACGCAGTGCTAAAATAAATACATTCTAACTTAATTCCATCCATCCATTTTCTACCGCTTATTCCCATTGGGGTCACTGGAGCCTATCTCAGCTACAACCGGGCGGAAGGCGGGGTACACCCTAATAATAAATAATATTAATGTATATGTTTCCTAAGGGCCCTGTGATGAGGTGGCGACATGTCCAGGGTGTACCCCGCCTTCCGCCCGATTGTAGCTGAGATAGGCGCCAGCGCCCCCCGCGACCCCAAAAAGGTAATAAGCGGTAGAAAATGGATGGATGGATGTTTCCTAAGTAAACTGTCATTAAAGTTTAAGCGCAAATAAAAATGCAGCTTTACCACTTTAGTCATACATTTTTGCACAAAGAATCTTCTCTATGGCTTTAGCTCCAGACTTTTTGTTTGTTGGATATTATCATTACTACTACAAGTGGTGGAAAAATGTATTACAACGGAGTACTGCTGCGGTGCATACGACCACAGATGACAAACAGATATTTTTTGGCAGCCCTCTAATGGGCGCTCGCCCAATGGTTAAGAAACACTACACTAACAGAGGTGACAAACACTGCAGCGCACCTGTGAGCGACAAGCCCCTGGTCCTTGCAGAAGTGACAGAGGAAGCGAGCGTAGTACAAATGCATGACCGCGTGCTCCTTGCCGCCAATGTACACGTCCACAGGCAGCCAGTGATCTGCTAAGAGGCGCTCAAAAGGCCTGAAAAAAAGAGTGGGTACAGGATCTTTTGTGGCTTTCAAATACCTCTTTAATGCATTTTATTGTGTAATACATGCATGCAGCATGAACAGACAGGAAACTAAAAGAGCTAATGTGCTTAATAAAATTCAAAATAAGTATTTTAAAAAAACACCTTACTTATTACGGTTTTAATGTGAGCAGCAATGTCATGTTAGACCATATGAGGAATGTGGGTTTTTAAAGTTACCCAAGAAGCGCCAGAAGACGCCAGGGAAGGATGTTAAGTACTTGAAAAATTCAGAAAAACATCAATTTAAACATATTTTACAAAACTCCAAACTTGCTAAGCAAGCTTCGGTAATGTGAAAAGGCAGAAGAATAGATTTTTAGTTTCCAGAAAGAAAACGAAGCAACGTATTATATTCTTTGAGGGGAGGTTGAGTGTGCCAAACCATGACAAAGAAATCATTACGCTGCAGGAATTGATTTTAAAATGGTATTTAGATTAACCATCCTAAGACTAATCTAATATAAATAATGTACCACAAAATATCAAACATAATCTTAGGGCTCCATTAATGCCACTATTTTACTGAACTTTTTCACAGAAAACATATTGATACATTATGGCACAATTATCTGAGAATTACAAAACTATTTCCATTAACATTTGATGAGGATCTGGATTGGAGGATGATGAGGGTATTTACTGTCCACCCCTGATATCATAATGGCACCCCATTTCAGTGGATCCGAAAGTAGCCTAGTAATTAACAAACAGACAAAAAAACAGACTCCACAATTTTTTAGCTTTTTTCAATTGGGTAAACAATTCAGCCGCGGTACACAGTCTGCACTCTGTTAAGAGACATTCTAGTCACATGTGGTCATTAAAGTACTGCTACAACAACATACCTAGTGGTGGCCTATAACAGTGGTTCTCAAATGGAGGTACTTGAAGGTAAGCCAAGGGGTACGTGAGATTTTTCAAAAATATTCTAAAAATAGCAAACAATTCAAAAATCCTTTATAAATATATTTATTGAATAATACTTCAACAAAATATGAATGTAAATTCATAAACTGAGAAAAGAAATGCAACAATGCAATATTCGGTGTTGACAGCTATATTTTTTGGTAGACATTTTCCATAAATATTGATGTTAAAGATTTCCTTTTTTGTGAAGAAATGTTTAGAATTAAGTTCATGAATCCAGATGGATCTCTATTACAATCCCCAAAGAGGGCACTTTAAGTTGATTATTGCTTCTATGTGCTGAAATCTTTATTTATATTTGAATCACTTGTTTATTTTTCAACAAGTTTTTAGTTACTTTTAGAATTTTTTTCCAAATAGTTCAGGAAAGACCACTACAAATGAGCAATATTTTGCACTGTTTTACAATTTAATAAATCAGTAACTGATGAGATAGTGCTGTATTTTACTTATTCATCTCTTTTTCTCAACCGAAAATGCTTTGCTCTGATTAGGGGGTAATTAAAAAAATGTTCACAGGGGGTAAATCACTGAAAAAAGGTTGAGAACCACTGGCCTATACTGTATGTGCACACAACAGCATGTTAACCTGATACACATGCTTCCCATCTGTCTGTCCAAACAGTAATGAGTTTTGAGGACTTCACCAACACCCATCTTATTAGCTGGGAAGTGGTGATGGAGAAAGACCTAGTTTATAAGATGATGGCTTGAATCAGGACATCATGTGACCAGTTCCTCAGGTCTGATGGTCAGCACAAGGCTGCTATCTACAACATTTGTCACACATGGCTCTGGTAATTACCCTCCTCCTCATCTCTCTGCCTGTCTCTGGAGACTGGTGTCTGGTGATAATTGAACCTCGGGATAAAGTTAACAACTGGCAAGGCGGAAAATAATTCGGCCTTTGAGCTGGCATCAGGCCGGCACACCTCTAATACATCACAAAATACACAAACACACACACTTCTATTTCCTCCCCTCTCCGGCTTTTTCAGCACGCCAGGGTTTTCATCATTTCCGTACACGTAAGACTCAGCAGGCCCACTGAAATACACAAATAGTGTAATTGCTTTTTCTGTTGTGCCAAATCTGCCCTGCTAAAAAAAGTGATGGGGGGCCGGAAGTCCTTTTAAAGCGGATTTACAGCTTGGTCAAGAAGCTGGGGAAAATACTTCTCTTTTGTTAAGCTTTGGGTATCACCAGCATCCCAGCAGGTGACAGCCATGGCTCCATAATCTAATCGCTGTTGGCAGAGATTTCAAGCATGTGTGTTTTTGTAGGAGTGTGTGCAAGGGGGTGGAGGAATATCCACACGCTATAATATGCATGCTTGAAATAGCAAAGTGGGTGAGTGGGTGATATTAGACATAATCGTGTGCTTGAGTCTACGTTTCCATGTGCATGCACAATCTCACTGACGGGATATAATAAAAAGTTAAATCATGAATAATAATAATTTAACACCGTCAGCAAGTCAGTGAATTACCAATATGTTTTTGACTGTGGGTGTGGTTTGCAACTGTTGGGAACAGTTTCCTGTTTGTTTTAGTAACATTTCAACTAGATCATTGAGCATTCTAGTGCATGATTTCAAACCATGACGTCTTAGTGTATTACCAACAGTGACCATGGAAACAGTGGTCGCAGCTCTTTTCAGGTCATTGACCAAGTCCTGCCGTGTAGTCCTGGGCTGATTCCTCACCTTTCTTAGCATCATTGAGACGCCACGAGGTGATATCTTGCATGGGGCTCCACTCCGATTGAGATTGACCGTCATGTTTAGCTTCTTCCATTTTCTAATGATTGCTCCAACAGTAGACCTTTTTTCACCAAGCTGCTTGGCAATTTCTCCGTAGCCCTTTCCATCCTTGTGGAGTTGTACAATTTTGTCTCTGGTGTCTTTGGACAGCTCTTCGCTCTTAGCCCTGCTGAATGTTGGGTCTTACTGATTGTATGGGGTGGACAGGTGTCTTTATGCAGCTAACCTCACACAGGTGCATCTGATTCAGGATAATACAGTGGAGAGGAGGAGGACTTGTAAAGGCGGAATAAGAGGTCTTTGAGGGTCAGAATTCTAGCTGATAGACAGGTGTTCAAATACTTATTTTCAGCTGTATCACACGAATAAATTGTTAAAAAAATCATAGATTGTGATTTCTGGATTTTTTAGGTTATCTCTCATACAGTGGACATGCACCTACCGTGAAAATTTCAGAAACCCTCCATGATTTCTAAATGGGAGAACTTGCAAAATAGCAGGGTGTTCAAATACTTGTTTTCTTGACTGTATACACACACACACACATAACACTCTTCTACTCATTGTTGAGCTAAGGATGGAATTGTCCATCCTTGTTCTACTCTCTGTCACTATTTTTCTAACGATGCTGAACACCCTCTCTGATGATGCATTGCTGTGTGGCACGCACAAAAGTACTTTCATCAAATGCACTAGAGTCTGGAATCTTCCAGCTCTCCCTTGCATGGCCCAAAACCGATCAATCTTTGCTTCCTGAGGAAGATCTTTACTGCCATGCAAATGGTAGTCCACTACTTCTTTCCGGAGGCTATCCAGGTCCAATCGCACCTGCGGCTTGGAACTTACAAGCGTATTTCTTCATCTTACTCGTCATCGGCGTCGCCATGGCTGTATCTTCCTCGTTCTTCTGCACTCTCTAAGAGCCGTAGATGTTATTGTCACATACGCATGTACAGTAGATGGCAGTATTGTCCTGTTTAAGAGTGTCAGAAAATTGTTGTTTACGGCAGACGAACTGCTTTACGGTAGACGAAAACGTGACTGCTGTTGTTGTGTGTTGTAACCGCACTCGGAGGACGTTATTGAAACTGCCTAACAATAAACCCACATAAGAAACCAAGAACTCGCACTCGATCATTCTACAGTTATAACGTCATTGGGCAGGCTTGCTGTTTATATGGTGGGAAAGCGACGTGAAAACAGGCTGTCGACACGTCACTCAGGTCCGCACGGAGCTGGAGGGGGCGTGGCATCCAGCTCCGCCTGAATTTCGGGAGAAAATTTGTCCCGGGAGGTTTTCGGTAGAGGCGCTGAATTTCGGGAGTCTCCCGGAAAATCCGGGAGGGTTGGCAAGTATGACTGCAAGTTGTCTAATTGAATACAACAGGAAATAAACAACAACTATTTAATTCTAAACCCTAATTATTAAGTGGTCAAACAACTAAATTTTTCAGTGGCTTTTGAAGAGACATTTCATGCCATCTAATTGTAACTATTTGCGTCCTCAGGAAACTAAGTTAAATCTAAAATTCCATCCATCCATTTTCTACCGCTTATTCCCTATTATTTTTGTTATAATGCTAGGTTTCCTTTCACATTGTATTTTTTAAATATGCAATCAGATCAATTTAAAAGATGGATATACAATATTTATTTCCAGAAGAAAAATATACATAAACTGTCCTGTCAGTGAATTGAGTGGTGCAACTTTATTAACCTGTGGGCCAAAGGCAGTCCTGATCTTATACATTTTCTTTAAGTTTCCAGTGTCTGAAGCCTGTTGTATCTCCTTACGAAGATTTACCAAGTAGTTGTTGGCACATTTTCTCATCTCCGGCTGCAGTTTGGACTTAACTGCTTTTAGGTGACTGATAGTGCTGTCTCTCTGTTGGATCCTTTCTGTGGACCATGGGGGTTTAACGTTTCTCCTCTAGTAAAGGCAATCGTGTTGATTTCAATCCAGTCCTCTCGTGACGTTCTTGTGATCCCATAAGTGTAAGAAGCTGACTCATAGATGGCTGTTCTTAAACCAGACAACATCATGTCAAGTGCGAAGTCATCCAAGTCTTGTAACAGTACCTCTAAATGCCTTTCAAATGATACATTTGCCTCTTGGTTGCTCTTCTTAGTGTTGAGCTTCAGTTTCCTCTATGTCTTTGTTTTCTGTATGTTTTTTAAGCGGGCAAAAATAAGCAAGTGACGTGTTGGAGTCTGGACTGTGATATGACCTTGTAAATTTGACGGTGTTGATGTAAGCTCTTTTAACAATTAATTACGAAATCAATTTGGTGCCTGTGGCCCGATCTTGGGTGACGCCACGCGAAGGAGATATCATGCAGATCCTTTGCAGGCCACAGGAAGGGCAAAAGTCAGTTCACTTATTTATTTTTCTGAAAATTCGATAATACCGATATTAGGGTGGTGCAAATCTCAGCACATTTCTGTTACCTAAATATTTTCTTTTGTTGAATTACTGTAATGTGCTTAGTGTCAAAATACTTTCTTAAATGCCATCTGGCTATATTTCACATATTTCTGAAGTGAACTGTGAAGATAATTATATTTATATAGTTCTTTTCCTCAAAGTGCTTTACATTGTAAAACCCATTCTCAACATATTTAAGCTACATTTACACCAGTGTGGTTGGACTGGGAGCGGGTGGCTAAATTGTCTTGCCCAAGGACAGAACGGCAGTGACTAGGATGGCGGAAGCGGGAATCAAACCTGCAACCTTCAAGTTGCTAGCACGGCAGCACTACCAACCAAGCCACACTAATTACTGTATATGGTAAAAATTCACACCTGTTACTTTTTTTCCTGAGCAGTCCAATATGTGAGAGGGCAAAAAAGGCAGAAATGCAAGTTTATTTTGGGGGAGTTACAACAAGCAAATGTCACCGATTCAGTGGAATGGCTTTTATACGGACAAAAAGCCAAAAATGTGAAACTAGTGGAAAATTTGAGAGGCATTTAGCTGAGTGTGGCCCTCACCTATGGAACAGCCTGCCGGAGAGACTTAGGACTGCAGAGACCATTGAGATTTAAAGGGGAACTGCAATTTTTTTTGTAACTTTGCCTATCGTTTATAATAAATTATGAGAGACAAGAAGGACTTTTTTTCAGACTAAAAAAGTATGCTTGAAAGATGCAGCTAATGGGAGTCACCATTGTAGCCTTCAAAGCTCTCTAAAGCAACTTCAAAACCCTCCATCAATGTTTTAAATACCCAGTGCAAGTCTATATATAATTTAGTAACAAACATGTTCACAACAATATGTAATATGTTCAATATTTGTGGTATTTGGATCGTTTCAATCATTGACTGATTTCTTTCGCGCATTGATTTGTGTTTCCATCGCAGCGGGTCTGACTTCTGGCAACATGTGTGTTCCTACTTCCGAAATCACACACGAGTGAGTTTTCTAATCATGGCAGACCTGTTAACAGACACCGAAGACGACTATTTTTGGACAAATGAGGATTCACAACCTTATACTTTTGAATGTAAATAAACTGCTGCTTATAGAAGCAAGCGTGAAGGAAGAGTGGGACATTAGAGCAGATGGAAGCTGAGAGAGGGGGATGAAAGCCATTTTGACGATAAAAAGATGGAACTTGGAGCCAAGCTATTTTAACATAAATGGATTGCTTACCCAAAATCAACAGGAAACTTCCCAGGCCAGCTGGACCAGACAAACAACTGTGCATCGAGTGAGTCACTCTTAATATCATTCATGATACACATGCAGCACACCATGCGTGTAATTACAACTACAGTACATACACTGTCAGGCTAGCTGTATACAAACAAAACATGAAATGTGGGCTAATACTTTACAGATACTTTAATATGAATGTTCAATCAGTAAAAATTGGTGTTGAACACAGTGTTGTGCATTACAAACTATGCATGTTTCGTGTTGTTGTACAAGCTGGAAGATGCTGGCAGATGTTGGCAAACAGCTGATTTTCCCCACCGAGATCGCCACTACCACTTTGAGGCCTGACCTAGTGCTCTGGTCCCCTTCCCACAAAAAAGCCTTCATTGTTGAGCTCACTGTACCCTGGGAGGAATCCATGGAGGAGGCATATGAGAGGAAACATTTGCGGTATTCCGAGCTGGCCGCGGAAGCTAAAAATCGTGGCTGGAATACTGAAGTCCGCCCTGTGGAGGTTGGGTGCAGAGGCTTTGTGGGAACCTCTACCCCAAAACTGCTGAGGGACTTGGGAGTCAGGGGCCAGTGCCTGCGTACAGCAATCAAAGCCGCCGCTGAAGCAGCCGAAAAGAGCAGCCGGAAAGAGCAGCCAGTGGCTCTGGCTGAAGAGGAATGACCCCTATTGGGCCCCCAACTAGTGCATCAGGAGGTATGCGGTCAGGCAGAACAAAATCTGACTCAGGGAACCGGACGCCCCTGCCATGCATAGTCCCCTGATATGTCTGCCAACAAGGTGACTATCATGGATAATTGGACTTGGGTCGCAAGCTCAGGTCTGATCATTCTGTAGCTGGCCGCCTCTGGAGAGGGTGTATAGTGTTAAAGGCCGAAACACCCAGTGACCCAGAGGAACACTACTGATGATGCGCACCCGTAAATTATTTTATCCTTCAGGTCTTCCATTCACGTTCATTGTTCACCTACAAGGCCACCAAGTGTATGTGCTCACAAAGGATGCAAACACCTCATTCTGTTTTTAAATTTGTTTTAGGAGTCTTTTTACATGTTTTTAGGAGTATTTTTACGTGTTTTATGAGTTTTTTACGTGTTTTAGGATCTGTTTTTAAATTTGTTTTAGGAGTCTTTTTACATGTTTTTAGGAGTGTTTTTCCGTGTTTTATGAGTTTTTTTTACGTGTTTTAGGAGTCTTAATGTGTTTTCGGAGTCTTATTATGAGTTTTAGGAGTCTTGTTATGTGTTTTAGGAGTAATTTACGTTTTAGATGTCACTGTGCATCTCTTCGGAGTCATTTTATGTGTTTTGGAGTCGTTTTTAATGTTTTAGAAGTTGGTTGTTGTGTTTGTAAATGTTTTACTAGTCATTTAATGTGTTAAGTCATTTTATGCATTTGTGTTTCGCACAAGAGGTAGAACAACTCGCTCTGTGTTTTCTGGAATCTAGCTTATCTCTTGTCGTAGTTAGCTTTTATGTCTAATAACGCCAATGTGTTACTACGATAGAAAAGAGTTCCTCAGTGTTCGCTTTTACAATAACAAAGTCGCTTTAGCTTGGTTATTATAAAGGTTACTGAGAGTAAATGAAATATTGACGACTGTTTTTGAATGCATTTTTACAGTGATTTAGAAGTAAAATTGATTGCTCCCATTAGCTGCATTTCTAGCCACAAAGATCAAGCCCATTTTTACATGTTATAAGGCGAAAAAAAACAAACTTTTGTCTTCTTGTCTCTCATAATGATTGTGAACAATAGGCAGAATTCCAAAAAAAATTATAGTTCCCCTGTAAGGAAAAAAAAAAGGTTAAAGGCACACTTTTTGATTAGGCTTTTTAATTTTAATGATCAATTTAAACTTTAATTTGACTCCTATTTTATTTATTAAGATTAATTCTATTGGTCTCACTATTTTATGTTCCTATCAAAGTATTAATCATTTTTACAAATATTTTTTCATATTATGTTACATTTTAGTTATTCTCCAGTGTGGCTTTTTTCCTCACTCCTCAGTGCCATGCTGTGTTTTGCTATTGTCAACAATGCTATGGGTGCCACTGTGCATTTTTCTCCTTTTTTTTTACTGGTGTAAAGCCTTTTGTGTTTCAACTTCTCTGTGCATGAAAAGTGCTGTATGAATGAAGTTTGAATGATTGGTAGGATAAAAACAGCAAAGTGAAGTCATAGATGGATGCTGTCCGTACCTTGTGGTGTTATGTGGGTCGGTATATCTAAGGTAATACCAGGCTGAGTCAACAAAAGTGTCCATGGTGTCAGTCTCTCTTTTTGCTGGGCCATTGCATCTGAAAGCAGTTGAAGGGGACAAATAAATAGATATCAAACTGTTGAGTTAGCAAGTCAACACATGAGCGACTGTTTGCCTGCAAAAATGTCAAATCTGTGTGATATTTATATGCGATAATTGTATGGGTGTGACGCTGCCTCCATCTGGCTGCAGAGGTCATGTCCCTGCAGACAAGCACAGCTTAAAGCGGACTGGCACTGGAGCATTGGTCTCAAACCCCCACTAGCAGGCTGTGCTAACAAGGGATCGGCTGGCAGGCTAAACACACACCATCATGTATTTGTATTGGAAATGTCACCCTCTGCCCCCTTTTTACCCAAGCCAGACACAGTTTGGTTCATGATGCGAATTTGCCAACAAAACTTCTGACAGTATACAGAATAGAAGATTTGACAAAACATAGAAAACAAGTGTTTGTTTCTTTTTATATTTAAATCAGGAAGTGGAAGAGTGAAGTTATTTGCTTATCGCTTCATAATGAGTCTCAACAGAGTTAAAAAAAAGTCCCAGGCTGCAAAAAACAACAGATGCAGCTATTTGTGTACTTTCCTGGACCATATGTCTGGTCTTATTTCTGTCTACCTGGCTAACATTTTACTAACACAAAATATCTTCAGCTCTACACACACACACACAAATACACACTGTTTAGTAAAACAAGATTCATCTGAAAAAACGGCACATACACAGAATGGGAAAACGAGTTCATCCTGTCAATATTTCACACCAAACACAAGCGGGACGTCGTCTGTGTAAAAGGAAATCATCGTCATCGGCGGTCACTCGAACGAGTATGACGATCTTCCTGGTAGGGGTGTATCTCTTTATGGAGAATGCTTGTGCGTGACTTTATTTAACGTGGGGAGACTGGTGCACAGACTGTCACCACACGATGCTTCAGGGAATCGGGTCAGGGTCCAGTGGCATGGAGTCCAAGACGACTGGGGACCCTTTTCTGCTGCAGCCTTCTCCCGCCATAGCAGCCTTTGTGGTAGTTCTTAAATCTACCGTCTTCCGCCTGCTCCGCCATTAAGGCAGTCAGGTACTAGGCGTTCGCCAAGGGCCACCTGGTGTAACAGTAGTAAAGGGGTTAACCTCCTAGTGCCCCAGGACCCCATAGAGGAGCCTCCACTGCCGGATGAACTTTAACGTCATGTCCAGGACAAAAAAAAAATAAAAAAATAAAAAAGAGGTACACTCCACACTATCCCACCCTGTTGTGTTAAGAGCAATATCACTGTCTAACAAGCATGTTATACTTTACACTTTGGTTTTGCGATAAAGACATTATTAATTATATAAATGTGTCCCACGAATTTGCATCATCCTTGCTGGCAAGCTAGCAGCTAACATCCCTCCACAGTGCAGCTTCTAAATCACCAATCCTCACCTCCGTGACGAAAATAAACTGTTTCTTACATGTACCACTATCACTAGAACACGAGGAATGACTAAAACATGTTACACACAACACACCTTGGGAGGATATGCCAATCGCGAAGCTAGAGTTCCTGAATATAAACAGTGGTGGGTGGGTCGATACAACATCGACAGTCAGGATACCAAAAATCGCATCAGTACTGTATGTGGTGAAAATTATAGTAATTAGATCATTATTTTTCATTATCAAAATACGTTTTGAGGAGGACTCAAAGGGCAAAAACCAAAGGATTTAAATCCGATTCAATGGTAGTTTTTACTTTTTTTTCATTTATTTTGAAGTATTAATTTAATTTAAAAAAATGTATGTAATAGAATTGAATAAGGTTATAATATCAATCAATCAATCAATCAATCAATGTTTACTTATATAGCCCTAAATCACTAGTGTGTCAAAGGGCTGCACAAACCACAACACAAACCACTACCACATCCTCGGTAGGCCCACATAAGGGTAAGGAAAACTCACACCCAGTGGGACGTCGGTGACAATGATGACTATGAGAACCTTGGAGAGGACGAAAGCAATGGATGTCGAGCGGGTCTAACATGATACTGTGAAAGTTAAATCCATATTGGATCCAACACAGTCGCAAGAGTCCAGTCCAAAGCGGATCCAACACTACCCAACACAGCCACGAGAGTCCCGTTCACAGCGGAGCCAGCAGGAAACCATCCCAAGCGGAGGCGGATCAGCAGCGCAGAGACGTCCCCAGGCGATACACAGGCAAGCAGTACATGGCCACCGGATCGGACCGGGCCCCCTCCACAAGGGAGAGTGGGATATAGGAGAAAAAGAAAACAAACGGCAGATCAACTGGTCTAAAAAGGGAGTCTATTTAAAGGCTAGAGTATACAAATGAGTTTTAAGGTGAGACTTAAATGCTTCTACTGAGGTAATAGAAATATTAATTGATGTTGTTACATTGACATTCTGTGTTTTTGTCTGATTATAATTTAAAATAATTTACTCATTTAGTGATCCTGAAAATTTTAGGTAGGAACATCGTTATTGCCAATACTGCTCCAGTAACTACTTGGTATTGGATCGATACCCAAGTTTGTGTTATCACCCAAAGCTAATGTAAAGTATTCAAACAACAGAAGAATAAGTTTGAGTTTGAGTTTATTTCGAACATGCAAGCATACAACACGATACATCACAATTTCCAGTTTCTCTTTTCAACATGTTCGAAAAGGAGTAGGAAGAAGCAGAGCTTATTTAATCCTACCCCTTTTCTTTACATAACAGTTGGTAAAACTTTTGTTCACTTCCTGTTCTCAATGAATTCACAATGTATACTCCATAAGTAATAAGTAATCACAATAAAAATAAACAAATAAATAAATAATTGGTGAAGTAAATTTTATTCCATACGATGAGATAAGTAAGATTATTTTGAGAAAGAATGGGTGAATAAAATCAGAATATTTATCATGGATCTTCTTTTTTGTACTTTGTAAACACTTCCAGTTTGAAGAGTTTCTTGAAGTGGATCATATTAGTATATTGTTTGATTGCTTTGCTTAATCCATTCCATAGTTTAATTCCACATACTGATATACTGAAGGTCTTAAGTGTTGTACGTCCATACAAATGTTTTAAATTACATTTTTCTCTAAGATTATATTTCTCTTCTTTTGTTGAGAAGAATTGTTGTATATTCTTGGGAAGCAGGTTATAGTTTGCTTTGTGTATAATTTTAGCTGTTTGCAATTTCACTATGTCGTGGAATTCTTTGATTCAATAAATAAAGGGTTTGTATGTTCTCTATATCCAACATTATGTATTATTCTAACTGATCTTTTTTGTAACACTGTTAGAGAATGAAGTGTACTTTTGTAATTATTTCCCCATATTTCTACACAGTAACTCAGATATGGTAACACTAGTGAGCAGTAGAGAATATAAAGTGATTTTTGGTCTAGAACATGTTTGGCTTTATTCATTATTGACGTATTTCTTGCTACTTTATGTTGTATATATTTTACATGAGGTTTCCAGTTCAATTTATCATCAATCATTATACCTACAAATTTGGTTTCATTTACTCTTTCAATTTCTATTCCGTCTATTTGTATTTGTGTTTGACTTTCTTTTCTACTGTTACCAAATAGCATTATTTTAGTTTTACTGAGATTCAATGATAGTCTGTTTTTGTCAAACCATTTTTTTAATTTGTTTATTTCTTCTGTTATTATTTGTATTATCCTCTGTGTGTTCTCTCCTGAACAAAACGCTGTTGTATCATCCGCAAATAATACTAACTTTAAATCTCTTGTAACTTTACAAATGTCATTTATATAGAGATTGAATAATTTAGGTCCTAGTATTGATCCCTGAGGTACACCACAGGATATATTTAGCATCGTAGAAGTGTGTTCGCCTAGCTTCACGTATTGTTTCCTGTTCGTTAGATAAATTCTTATCCAATTTAAGACTAACCCTCTGATGCCATATAGTTGTAGTTTTTTTATTAAAATATTGTGATTAATTGTGTCAAATGCTTTAGTTAGATCCATAAACACTGCTGCCGCACATTTTTTACTATCTATTGCATTGGTAAGTGCTTATTAAATTTGAACAGAAGTTTCGATAGAAACATGTTAAAAGAAAAATAACCAGACACTAAAAGTACATTAACATGTAGATTGATAATAGTTTTGATAAAATATTACAACTGGAAATGAAAAAATATATTACCGCATACGTCAGCAGCCAGATTGTGAGCCTTTGTAAGCCATTTTGAAATAGTTCTATTGTAATTCATAAACCAAATAATATATGGTGATATACTCTGTATTCTCACCACAGGAGGCTACAATATACAGTATATTGCAACATACATTCACACCAGACAATGGCTCTGACATCATTACATACATTATCTAACAGTCTGATTGCGGGATGCTGGGTTGATAAGTATATTCCGCTTCGCTAGATTTTGTTTTTAACTGTAAAAGTGGTTTATAATTTTTACATCTTATGTTATGGCTGTGATGCAGCTATTTAATGGGAATGTGTTAGGCAACTTGGT
Organism: Nerophis ophidion; assembly: GCF_033978795.1. Taxonomy (NCBI): domain Eukaryota; kingdom Metazoa; phylum Chordata; class Actinopteri; order Syngnathiformes; family Syngnathidae; genus Nerophis; species Nerophis ophidion. The sequence continues at coordinate 38,819,726 of NC_084621.1, read as the reverse complement.
CTCTCCATTTGTGTCAGTGCTGAATATACACAACAGCGACAGAAAACCCCCCACAAGGGTTAGTATCAAGGCTGTGATTACGAAACAAGAGCATGATGTTGCCTAGCAACAAAAATAAGGTGCAGCAAGGTTAATATTTGGAAGACGCATTATTTCATTAAATTGAAAAGGCAGGAGCCACGCAAAGGCTATCACCAAAGAAAGCAGGAATAGGGAGACACCAGTTAGGTTTGCTGCTCAAGATTTCACACATTTCGCCTCACACCAGACTGGCCAATAAGAGGCAAGGGAGCGGACAGCTGGAAAAATTGTTGGCCGTTCTTTGAGCCATGAGAGAAGAACAAATTTGCCTCCTAAAGTGGAAATTCAATAAATTCAGAATATACTACATAGGCCAAAAATATGCACACGGAAAATGCTATAGAACTACATAAGGATGAGGGTTCTGCACCCTGAGGCAACACTGAGTAGTTGTGGATAGCATGGGACCTCAGATGTGGTCAGCAAGCTAAGTTGCCCTTGTCGAGCACCAAGCCCCAATTCCCATATTTTTTAACCTCTGCCATGTGTGAAAGTGAGAGGTACTGTATTGTAAGTTTGGGGTTTAGCAGTTATCAGGTTTGTGCAAACATACAGACACACAACTGAAATCAAATGTGGTGTGTATATGCATATATGCATACAAATGTGGATAAATTAATTCATCCTTCACCCCAAAATGCATAGAGTCAAGTCTCAAAAAGTATACATCAGGAATCGTAATAGAAAAGATCACAATAAATAAATGTGAATGTGAAATTGTACTCACTTCCCTAGTGAGTAAACACCTAAACTAGGTTACTTATAGAGGAACTATTATGATCTTGGTATAAATTTAAAAACACTTCCTTGTGGTCTACCGCGGTAGTTTATTAGTAGCAGTGTACAGTACAACTAGGGCTGCGAATCGTTGGGTGTCATCATTTTAAGTGGGAGAACTTGCACGATCGGTGGCTGACTAAATACTTTTTTGCCCCACTGTATATATCTTTGGGTGTCCCGCGATGCGATTCAATATCGATTATTGGTGTCGATTATATATCGATTTTTTCGATTCAACGCGCTTCTCGATTTAAAAGCGATATTTTTCCGATTAAAAACGATTCTGTATTCATTCAATTCATAGTATTTCAGCAGGATCTACCCCAGTCTGCTGACATGCTAGCAGAGTAGTAGATTTTTCTTTAAAAGCTTTTATAATTACAAAAGGACAATGTTTTATCAGCTGATTGCAATAATGTAAATTTGTTTTACCTATTAAACGAATAAAAAATACGACTTATTTTATCTTTGTGAAAACATTGGACACAGTGTGTTGTCAAGCTTATGAGATGCGATGCAAGTGTAAGCCACTGTGACACTATTGTTCTTTTTTTATTTTTTTCTAAATGTCTAATGATAATGTAAATGAGGGATTTTTAATCATTGCTACGCTGAAATTATAACTAATATTGATACTGTTGTTGATAACATTCATTTTTGTTTCACTACTTTTGGTTTGTTCTGTGTCGTGTTTGTGTCTCCTCAATTGCTCTGTTTATTGCAGTTCTGAGTGTTGCTGGGTCAGGTTTGATTTTGGAATTGGATTGCATTGTTATGGTATTGCTGTGTAGTGGTTAGTTGGATTGATTAAAAAAAATTAAAAATTAAAAAATTCGATTTTTTTCAAAATGAGAATCGATTCTGAATCGCACAACGTTTTCGATTCGATTCGTATTCGAATCGATTTTTTCGCACAACCCTACGTACAAACTTGTAGTCCCACCATTACACAACACACAATGGAGTTAACAGCTTAGATAGGTTTTTTTTTCATTGATCATGTTTTGGTTATTAAATATACAAAGAACTACACAGAATTTTTTTTTAAGGTATATAGCATTAATGTTTTCACATTCACAAGCTGTATATTATTAGTATTTTAGTAATATTATTAAGTATTTTAACCTAACGTTACAAACTAACATGTAACTTATGCAGAAATTGTGGAACTTTCTCTCACCCTACCTGAGCGAGTCAGCATCTGAAATGCCTCATTCTGAAGGGCTGGATTCATGTGTTATGCCCACTACTCCTACATGGAAAGAGTCATTAGGACATCGCTAACTTCACAGGAACGCGCAAAATATAGGGATAAAGCTAAAAAGTCAGGTGAGGGGGTGTATTGGGACCGGCCCTTAGTGTCCAAATAAGTATGGCTCCCTTGCTGTGACATCATCCCGTAGCCCGACTGCAAGACTCTGCATACAAAAGCATCCAAAACTGCGTATTAGCTCACATCATAATGCATGAACCTTATGATTTGACACTTAGGGGTTGCTTAAGAGGAGCATCCAACCTTGTAACATTAATGATTAAAAAAATACAAAATTCATCAAAGGTTCCCTTTTAAAAATCCATAAAACAATGAACCAGAAAAGTGCATTCAAATGTTGCTATGGTATATATTTTTTTAACTTTTGGTAGTTTTGTGTTTTTCTTAGTCCTTGTGACTACAATCTGGACATACAATCCAATCAGTTGGTTCACATATGAAGACAGCTTGGGCAATTTGAATTTAAACAAAGGCTCTCAAACGAATAGCTCGCAACTCAAATCAGTGTCTTTCAAAAGACTTGACTCCTTCATCGTCACATGTCTAGTTCCAATTAGGGCTTGCTAAAAGCATATTTAGCGGTCTAAATTTGAACAACAAGGATAGATTTAGGACAACACACTTTCAATAAATTGCCAGGAATCAATTGTGTTGACATGCAGATAACAAATGGGCATTTAAAAAAATGAATCAGCCATTTGTAGGAGTGTTTTAAAGTATTTCAAATAAAAGAACCAAGAGTCCATAGGTTCTAAAACAGAAGAGGCAGAGACCACCTCTTTGAAGGTGCTTTCATGGATTGTGATGCTCCATTTGTTCCATTCCACGCCTATAACAGTGTCAACTACTGTATGTGGCCTGTCTTTACCTGGGAATTTACACAACACCACCAACTCCTGCTGCAGCCATGCCAAGCCGAGGCAGGGTTCAGTTGGCAGACCATTTCACAACACTGCAGAGATTTGACGTCATGTTGAGCAGACAGGATATGACTTCCTCAAGGACAGATGAAACTCCTTCTCAACCGCTCAGCTCTCATCAGCGTGTTCTTCTGCGTCCCACTCAAACTTTAATTGGACATGCTCGACGAGGGAAGGGAACAAATTTCCAACCGACACTTAACAACGGAGAGGAGACGGGTAGTGAGGCGATAACGGAGTGTTCGCGATTGCAGCCATCAATGACCTCTGATGGGTGGAATTTTGGTGGATTTGTGGAAGCATTTGAAAACAATCTGATGACTTGTGCCATCTGCCTCTGATTGGGCCATTGTTTTAATCTGTACGGTGCCACGGTGATTACTTTAATTCAGAAAGGGATCCTCATGTCAACAAAGGACGACGGAAGACGACAGTTGAACAGTCAAATAAAAAGAACGGTTTGTTTGTCTTACTTTATATACCGGCACAATAATTTAATGAAATATGAAGACGATGAATAAAAAGCATCTAAACCTAAATTTTGCAAATCCATTTGCTACGCCAACGTGGGCGTTTGCAGGTAAACAAACAAATACAAGAACAATACAGAGGAAGACTGTAGTACAATTTAACTAAACATTATTCAGGATTTCTTCTTTTCTAGCTTAACCAGGCCAAACATTGAAGATATAAAACATTCAATTCTATGAAGCAGGATATTAATTTTATTCGTTTATAACTTTATTAAGAGTGTGGACCACTACAGGATTGTCAATGAAGAATGACGTCATTTTCAGACACAACTGATTGGTCAGTCTGCCGGGATTTTATCAGCTCTTATTAGCAAAATAGGAAAAAAAAAAAGGTTGTTATTTTTTTCTTGTATTGGTTTATAATGTATTTTAATGAAATATACAGTTTCTTAGTATTTGTCTTTATGGCTTTTACACAACATGTTTGCAGTTCAACAAAACAAATGTTCCCCTAAAAGCTGTGAAGTGAAAACTAGACTTTGGATCATTATTAACTTGCTAATTTGTTCAACACGGTTGTTCAATTTGGGTCTGGTCATCAAATTCTCTTTGGGGTTGGTTGTCACACACAGAAAACTCATTATTATACTGTTACGCAGCACGGGGAAGGAGGGGTTAGTTAGTGCATGTGCCTCACAATAAATATGAAGGTCTTGAGTTCAATCCTGGGCATGGGATCGTTCTGTGTGGAATTTGTATGTTCTCCCCGTGACTCAATATGGAAGCACTAAAAACTACTAGCCACACACACCGTCTGCCATCTGCCATGAACAGTGAAAACCGGGATTCATCCTTGAAGATAACATCTATCCAATGTGCCAGACGAGGAGGACGAGTATGCAGATAAGACGGGTTTCGCACAGTTTGTGCAGAAATTATTTGATTATGAAAACCAATTGTTGCAGCAGGTGTCCGGGTGGCTGGTCTCAGACGATCATGGCGGTGCACCTGCTGGATGTGGAGGTTTGGGGCTTGTGTGGTTTCACATGATCTGCGGTTGTGATGTTGACTGAAAGTACTGCCAAATTCTCTCAAAAACCTTTTCCAATTTAAGGATATAAAGAATATCTTTGATCTAGATAGTGCGGTAGGTAGGTGCTGCAGCCTTCCAGTTAAGCACAATAAGTCTTCAAACTAACAAATTAGTGAATGTCACCAGATTATCTTTGAATTTGCTGAGAGAAGATGACAGATGGGCTATCCCCAACAGTCTACTTAGAGGAGTTGGTTCAATTCCTTTGCCAATTACCGAAGACAAAGTATTATACATGCCTGTCCAATAATTGAACAGGGATTTGGCAGAGCCAAAAAATATGTATAAAATAGCTGGAGACTGTTGGCACCGATCCCATGATTCAAATACAAAACCCAAAACCAGTGAAGTTGTCACGTTGTGTAAATCGTAAATAAAAACAAAATACAATGATTTTCAAATCTTTTTCAACCTATAGTCAATTGAATAGACTGCAAAAACAAGATACTTAACATGCGAACTGGTAAACCTTGTTATATTTTGCAAATATTAGCTCATTTGGAATTTGATGCCTGCAACACGTTTCAAAAAAGCTGGCACAAGTGGCAAAAAAGACTGAGAAAGTTGAGAAATGCTCATCAAACAGTTATTTAGAACATCACACAGGTGAACAGGCTAATTGGGAACAGGTGGGTTCCATGATTGGGTATAAAAGCAGCTTCCATGAAATGCTCAGTCATTCACAAACAAGGATGGGGCGAGGATCACCCCTTTGTGAAAAACTGCGTGAGAAAATTGTCGAACAGTTTAAGAACAACATTTCTCAACGAGCTATAGCAAGGAATTTAGGGATTTCACCATCCACGGTCTGTAATATCATCAAAATATTCAGAGAATCTGGAGAAATATTTGCACGTAAGCGGTAGGGCCGAAAACCAACGTTGAATGTCTGTGACTTTCGTCTCCTCAGGTGCTACTGCATCAATACCTGACATCAGTGTGTAAAGGATATCACCACATGGGCTCAAGAACACTTCTGAAAACCACTGTCAGTAACTACAGTTTTTCGCTACAGCTGTGAGTGCAAGTTAAAACTCTAGAATGAAAAGCGAAAGCCAATTAACAACACCCAGAAACAGCGCCGGCTTCTTTGGGCCCAATTTCATCTAAGATTGACTGATGCAAAGTGGAAAAGTGTTCTGTGGTCTGACGAGTCCAAGTTTCAAATTGGTTTTGGAAACTATTGCCGTCGTGTCCTCTGGACCAAAGAGGAAAAGAACCATCCGGATTGTTATAGACGTAAAGTTGAAAAAACAGCGTCTGTGATGGTATAGGGGGGTGTATTAGTGCCCAAGGCATGGGTAACTTGCACATCTGTGAAGGCACCAAAAATGCCGAAAGGTACATACAGGTTTTGGAGGTTGCCATCCAAGCAACGTCTTTTTCATGGACACCCCTGCTTATTTCAGCAAGACAATGCCAAACCACATTCTGCACGCGTTACAACAGCGTGGCTTCGTAGTAAAATATTTCTGGTACTAGACTGGCCTGCCTGTAGTCCAGACCTGTCTCCCAATGAAAATGTGTGGCGCATTATGAAGCGTAAAATACGACAACGGAGACCCTGGACTATTGAACAGCTTAAGCTGTACATCAAGCAAGAATGGGAAAGTATTCCGCCTGAAAAGCTTCAAAAATTGGTTGCCTCAGTTCCCGAACGTTTACAGAGTGTTGTTAAAAGGAAAGGCCATGTAACACAGTGGTAAAAATGCCCCTGTGCCAACTATTTGTAATGTGTTGCTGCATTTAAAAAAAAAATAAGTTTCTCAGTTTGAACATTAAATATCTTGTCTTTGCAGTGTGTTCAATTGAATATAAGTTGAAAAGGACTTGCAAATCATTGTACTCTGTTTTTTTTATTTCCGATTTACACAAAGTGCCAACTTCACTGGTTTTGGCTTTTGTAATATCTCACTTTGATTTATAAGATTATTAGGCCCTTTGCAATTAAAACTTGTAAGCCTAATACCACATCCGTCGGATGTCGCTGTTAAATTCAAATGGGTCATCACAAAAAGATGCAAACATCAAATCTGCAGTAAGACTAAAAAAAATAAGTTTGACCGATGCAAATAAAAGGAAAACAAAACAGTGGCCCCCACTCCAAAACTCTTGGAGAAGCATCCCTCTAAACATCTACTCCCCACAAAACCATTGCATCTGTTCTACACTAACAAACAAAACAGTGCAATCTAGTAAGCAAATAATGTGCACCAAGGTATATGTTTGAATAAGATGAAAGAAGGCTGTTTAATTACAGCTTACTATCAAAACCTATTTATTCAATCAAATGTGCAAAAATATATAAAGAAGACCAATATACAACCGGTAAAATAGTCAATAAGATAATACAAAAAAATACTTACTACCGTATTTTTCGGAGTATAAATCGCTCCGGAGTATAAGTCGGACTTGCTGAAAATGCATATTAAAGAAGGAAAAAAGCATATATAAGTCGCATTTTAGGGGGAAATGTATTTGATGAAACCCAACACCAAGAAAAGACATTTGAAAGGCAATATAAAATAAAGAATAGTGAACAACAGGCTGAATAAGTGTACGTTATATGACGCATAAATAACCAACTGAGAAGGTGCCTGGTCTGTTAACGTAACATATTATGGTAAGAGTATTTCAAATAACTATAACATATAGAACATGCTATACGTTTACCAAACAATCTGTCACATGTAGGGACGCCGTGGCGCAGTGGAAGAGTGGCCGTGCGCAACCCGAGGGTACCTGGTTCAAATCCCACCTAGTACCAACCTCGTCACGTCCGTTGTGTCCTGAGCAAGACACTTCACCCTTGCTCCTGATGGGTGCTGGTTAGCGCCTTGCATGGCAGCTCCCTCCATCAGTGTGTGAATGTGTGTGTGAATGGGTAAATGTGGAAGTAGTGTCAAAGCGCTTTGAGTACCTTGAAGGTAGAAAAGCGCTATACAAGTACAACCCATTTATCATTTATTTATTTATCCTAATCGATAAATCCCATTAAATCTTATACGTCAAGTCTCTTACATGAATGAGCTAAATAATATTGATATTTTACTGTGATGTGTTAATAATTTCACACATAAGTCACACCCCCGGCCAAACTATGAAAATAAACTGCGACTTATAGTCCAAAAAATACGGTAATCATTTTGAGAGAACACAAGAACTATACCATCTGAATAAGGTAGTACACAATTGTTTTAGTCCACATAGTCCGTCGCTCTTCTTGGACCATCGAATGAATCTGTGAGTCTGGCCATTGGACAAAGTGAGCGCCCTGCACCGTCCATGCTTAACCGGAAATCTGACACAACAGTGGACTTTTTATTTTAAAATGTTTGACTCTGTTATCAATTATTTTTTATAAGTGAAGCATTTAAATCATTAGTTTAAGCACTGGCATCATTTTAAAGTACTGATTTGGTACTACTATTGGTTATAATGGAAACAATATCCAACCCTAAACCCTCCAGTGTGAGAACAATCATCATGATTGAGTTGGTTGCTTTGGAGCATTTAATGTTTAATTAACGATATATCTTTGTTTCAATGAAATAAATAACAAAAGTAAAGTTAAAGTACCAATGATTGTCCCACACACACTAGGTGCGGTGAGATTATCCTCTACATTAGACCAATCTCCCTCACCCCCTGGGAGGTGAGGGGGAGCAGTGAGCAGCAGCAGTGGCCGCGCCCAATAATCATTTTGGTGATTCAACCATCAATTCTAACCCTTGATGCTGAGTGCCAAGCAGAGAGGTAACGGGCCCCATTTTTATAGTCTTTAGTATGACTCGGCCGGGGTTTGAACTCAAGACCTACCTAACACCTAAAAAAATTAGTGTAACACAGATTTCAAGCCAAAGCCTTAGCTTTAACGTAAGAATGATTATTAGAAGCTTATTTGATGATGAGCCCTATAACACTAGAGACACTGAGATGATACACATGCATGTCAGTGCATCTATGCAAGAACACACTCATGTGGAAAAGTAGCTTGTAAGCACCGCCATTATAATCAATGCTTTTTACCATAGACACCCTTCATTACAATCAACACTGCATAAGAAACAAAAGCATAATAACAATCACACAATTGAATGGCTACCATTTGAAGTGCTGTGCCCTCGTGCCCCTGAGTCCTCATTTTGTCACTGCAAATCTTCTAAGGAAGCTTGTACACCTACAAGCTTATTCTGTTCACATTCTGCAATCAACATCCCATCTGCAGTGTTCCATCAAAACCAAGTAACACATCCTCTATCCTTTCTGCTTTCCATTTGCAACATCACACATTTGTGCGGAGCCACTCATCAGATAATGTGATTCCAGTCAATGAGGTGATGGTGATTCAGGGGCTGCATGACGAGCACGTCAGTAAGGCCAAGAGAGTCTTGATCTTACTTAAAAAGACTTCAAGAGTGCAAGTGCGGAGCACTGCCGTGGGGTTTGAAAAGGTAGCAGCAATTATAAAAAATGTTGACAGCTACAAAGCATGGTAGAACTTTCCTTATTCCCCTCGGAAAACCTAATGATTATGATATGATATGTTCTATTAATACTATACATTAGCATAATGGTTAATGTATTTTAAACAGAGCTACAACATGGTTGGGTGCTACACCAATTCAAGGGCTAAACATCTGAAATATCTTACTTTCAATAAAATAGACATAACATGTCTTACATTAAACATTGTGGATGGGATATTGTGTTTCTTAATGAGGAAGTAAATTAATGTCTCTTGTATTCATATTCATGCTACTGCCTGTCCTTCTGTGATTTTATCAAAAGTGTGTATCAGTCACAGTTTTCTGTAATTTTCATTTTAAAAAGTAATACTAACCGAGAGTTTTATAGCTGTTATTAAGACCCTTCATCGTTCCATCCCTGTTAATGGATTTTTCTGGATTCACAAGCCGCCAATAAATTTTGCCTCGTCACATCAGACCAATGAAACTGTCCACCTTTATCTTGAAGGAGACACAACGCAGACCCAAAACCGAAGACGATCCATTTGGCATCGAAAACGCAAGCTTCCGCTGCACGGAACCAAAATCCACCACTATTAATGGCCCAGAAAGGCGCAAAAAAACCCAGACTTAAGCGGTTTTAACACACAGGAGGAGGAGGACAAAGACTGCTCTCAATAACAATACTGGTAGGTTACTGTCTGCCACATCAAAGGCACTGTATTTTGTTCAATTTGTGAATTAACACATGTGCCAGTGTAAATATTTCATGTTTCAATGTGTTCTGACCAACAGACCCGCCAACAGACACGCATTTTAACCCTTGAACACACCCGCATGCCTCTGGCCCTCTCTATTCAGCCTCACATCTCGCTGTGCTCGGGGGGTTCTCGCACAAAAATCATCAAGCTGCAACAATGCATTAAGGCGCACTGTTGCAATGTATCTGACATTTTCCAGCATCCAACATCCAACAACTCCCCCCTTCAACCATCATCGTGGATGGATGAATGGATGGTTTTAAAGTTTTTTTTTAAATGTGTGAATGAAACTGGAACATTTTAAGGAATCATCCAAGTTGTTCCACAGATGGACCCCCCTGACAGAAAAACATCTACTTTTTAAGCTGGTTCTTATGTTTGCTTTCTGAAAAACAGCGGCACCCCTGAGGTCATAGGGACTCTCCCTGGGTTTGAACCTTTCCTGGATTTTGTGTTGAATTATTGTGAATACAAAAGTATACATTGACATGTACAAATGCAGCAATATGATGAACAAAGCGGAAGCTAAAGAAGGATTTCGCCGTCCATCCCTTCTTTATCACACAGGTAATACCCGCCAGGTGAACGACTGATTTTACTTCTTCCGGGGATGGCATAAGAAAACCATGTGACTTGCGTCCCATATGTGACCATAGGATGAACAAATATTCTACGGTACTAAGACTTTAGCGGCAATAAACAGTCAGCTTCTACAGAGAGGGTGCAAAAATGCGCCACTGTGGCCGTCTGTGGCCCGTGACTTGTTTGTCATTGGCCCTTGGCACATTAAAGAAGACAAACACACAAAAAAAAACACCTGCAAAAATTAGGAAAACAGCAAGAAACACAATGAGGAAAAAAGAATGTTGCCTTTGAAATAAAAAAAAATATATATATATCTTAGGATGTTCAAATGCTATCTAAAATATTGACTGTAGTTTATGAAAGTGGTATGATGGCAACGCCCGATGGGATGTTTCAATTATAATTGATCCCGATGGGTAAATAAATGTGGTTTAAAAAAAATACGTTACTTACATGAATTTCAACAATACGTTGTCCTTGCAAAAAGAACCCCCTCCCTTCATTTTAATTTGCAGCAATTTTGGAGTGTCTGGCTTGCAGCTCGATAGAACTTGTGACCTCTGTGTTGCACTAAAACACATTACGTCAACATGTTTTTGTTGAGCTCAGCTAATGGCTTACAGCTGACAAATAGACCAGGCTGTTACATTTTTTTCATATAAGTAACCAAGCCGTCATCATTTCATTAGTGTGTTCCTCCGTGCGTTAGTGCGTGCGTGTGCAATGGTAAGAAACAAATCTAAGTCTTTTTCTAGAACTGTAGGACTTACACAGGAAAATCCAACACCCTAAAATTATGCCTCGAAATTCAAACAATCATTTAGTAGGACTTTACCACAGTGAGTATATAAATGGCTAAAATGATCTCACCTCGGACATTTGCAACTGACCCAATCATGGGCGGCAGCCAAAGGTGATGCCCCCTTTCCTGTGAGAGCCGGCAGTTTTGGCAGGGTCACTGGTAAGTCCTCCTCAGGGACAGCAACTGGACCACAGGACCCACAATGCACCACAGGAATGGGCGTGCCCCAGTAACGCTGCCTTGATATCAGCCAATCTCTAAGTTTTGGACTTGTCAGGTGGCCCCCCACCTTCAGCTCTCTGGCTTTTTGGGTAATGAGGTCAAACGCCTGCTGTCTGGTCAGTCCTGAGAACTGTAATGAATGTAAAAAAATATGAAAACTAAAACTTGGTGTACATTTAAATAGGATTCTGAGGTATTCTCTGTGGTTGCTTTCACCTGATCAGAGTTCATTAGAGTTTGTGTTCCATCTTCATGGTTTTGCAGAACTCTGGTCCACCTTAATTTTAACGACTTTGCCACAGACAGATGCTCATCACTGGAGTCTGGTGTGCCTGGTAGCACAAGTACAGCATGAACATAAAACATAAAAAACACTCAAAATACACACACACGCACATACACACACACATGCACACAAACACGCACTGCACAGTTCTCCTGAGGATGGCCTGACAAGCTCTGTGCTTCGTGTTAAGTCTTTGCTGTGACGCAACTAATTGTTAGCAATCCCTTAGAGTCTATCATTGCTCACTGTGAAACAAACAAGCCAATGTTTCATTAGCAGAAGGGGAAAGTGGGAAATAATCTGTTTGTGGTTTTTGGTTAATCCACAATTAAATATACTTACCAACAACGGTGTCTAGATATCCATCAAAGGCCTCTTTGTGAGATATAACTAGAGGAACCTCCTGGCCGGTGAATTGGTTGACAGCGGTGACTACTGTCAGAGAGTCTGTAGATTGAAACAAAGCATGCTGTGTTCTCCCCTGATGGCTATCAACATTTTTACTCCCAAAATAATCTTAAAGGGGAACATTATCACCAGACCTATGTAAGCGTCAATATACACCTTGATGGTGCAGAAAAAAGACCATATATTTTTTTTTACCGAATTCCGAACTCTAAATGGGTGAATTTTGGTGAAATAAACGCCTTTCTGTTTATCGCTCTTTTTGCGATGACGTCAGAACGTGACGTCTCCGAGGTAATACTGCCGCCATTTTCATTTTCAACACATTACAAACACCGGGTCTCAGCTCTGTTATTTTCCGTTTTTTCGACTATTTTTGGGAACTTTGGAGACATCATGCCTCGTCGGTGTGTTGTCGGAGAGTGTAACAGGGAGGGATTCAAGTAGCACCGAAGATGCGAAAGTGTCTGCCGCCAGACCCCCATTGAATGCGCCAAAGTGTCTCCACATTTTACCGGCGATGACGGACATGGCACAGAGATGTATGGATAACCTGCAGATGCATTTTCAACGATAAATTCAACGAAATCACAAAGGTGAGTTTTGTTGATGTTGACTTATGTGCTAATCAGACATATTTGGTTGCGGCATGACTGCCAGCTAATCGATGCTAACATGCTACGCTAATCGAAGCTAACATGCTATTTACCGGCAGTGCTAAGGCAGACATGGCACAGAGATGTATGGATAAACTGCAGATGCATTTGAAACTATAAAGTCAACAAATTCACAAAGGTGAGTTTTGTTGATGTTGACTGCCAGCTAATCGATGCTAACATGCTATGCTAATCGATGCTAACATGCTATTTACCGGCGGCGCTAAAGCAGACATGGCACAGAGATGTATGGATAACCTGCAGACGCATTTGCAACTATATTACGTTTACGTCCACCCACATTTAATGCGAAAAAAAAACTTACCAATCGAAGGATTTAAGTTGCTCCAGTGTCACGAGAGGCGAAAGTCCTGATCGTTTGGTCCGCACATTTTACCGGCGATGCTAACGCAGCTCTTCGGCCATGGTATGGCTATGAATAGCGTCAATAGCTATTCGCTCAATAGCTTCAGTTTCTTCTTCAATACATTCATACTCCAACCATCCGTTTCAATACATGCGTAATCTGTTAAATCGCTTAAGTCGCTGAAATCCGAGTCTGAATCCGAGCTAATGTCGCTATATCTTGCTGTGGTATTCGCCGTTGTTTACATTGGCAGCACTGTATGACGTCACAGGGAAATGGATAGTCGCATCGCAAATAGAGAAAATCAAGCACTTTAAAGCTTTTTTTAGGGATATTCGGGGACCAGTAAAATTTAGAAAAAAACTTCGAAAAAATACAACAAGCCACTGGGAACTGATTTTTATTGTTTTTAACCCTTTTGAAATTGTGATAATGTTCCCCTTTAAGGGAACCCCAGTTAACAAAGAGGTTTACATCCAAGTAAATACTATCTATAGAATACAGTACAGTTAGTTGTTTATTGGTTTTCATACCCCTGCCATTCTGAAGAATCCTGATGATTTCTGGCATAATTTAGAGTGTTCTAATTAGGGCTGGGCGATATATCGATATACTCGATATATCGCGGGTTTATCTCTGTGCGATATAGAAACTGACTATATCATGATATTCGAGTATACGTTCTCACGCAGTTGCTTTTATTTGCTGGCATTACACTACAGGCTCTTCTCACTCTTTCTTGTCTCTTCTTCTAACAGACAGCAGGCGCACCTTCTTACATACGTCACATACGTATACGCCCTCGCGGCGCAGAGAGGTAGCAGCATGAGTAACGTTAGCTGTGGTGTGAGTGGTAATACGAGAGAAAGAAGGTGCGAATCTGGTAACAAATGAAGGAAGAATTAATTCCCAAGAAAAACAGTAGGGCGTTTTTCATGGTCTAGCGGTGGTTTGGCTTCAAGTGGGAATATGTCGAACAGACAACTGTTATTTGTCAAGTGTGGGGCAAAAGCGTTGCTACAAAACGTAGCATTACTGCAAATATGTAGCATCATTTGAAAAGTCACCTGCTAGAGAATGATGAGTGCTTACTCCGCACATCAACATCTCCATTCGGTGCCACACCAACAAAATGCAGAGGCAGCGATTTCCACATAAACACCGTATGAATAAAATAGTGAACACAAGGAGATAACGTCCACAGTAACCTACCAAATAGCGATTTGATTTCCTATTATGCAGCTCATTTTTATTTGACAGTTATTGAAATATATTGTGTGACATCATGCACAAAAGTGCACTTTATTTGTTTTAAGTGAAGTGCTATTGCAATTGAAGTGGCGCTCTGTACAAAAACTGCACTTTAATTTAGCGTTGTTTTGATATGTCATCTTAGTGACATCATGCACAAAAGTGCACTCATAGTTTTTAAAATGTCTCTGACAATCTTGCACTTTGTTTTGAAATGACATGAATGTTTGTGCCACTGCTTAATAACTGTTTAATAAATACAGTTTTGGTCAATTGATTTAGTTGTCATTTCCCTCTCTGCATTAAAGTTTAAAATGAGCATATATTAATGCAGTACGAACAAGAATGTTTTAATGTAGACACATAGAATCATCATACGGCTGTGATTATATGCATCAAGTGTTAATTCAAGGCTAAGGAAAAAAAAATCGAGATATATATCGTGTATCGTGACATGGCCTAAAAATATTGAGATATTAAAAAACGGCCATATTACTTTTTAGGCACCGAACTAATCCTGGCGTTCCTACTGTGCACCGATTTAGGTCAAATCCAATGGTGCCATGTTACGGTACTTGGGTTAGGCATGATGTCGCACCAGGTGGCCGACTGAGCTCTTCGCCCTTCTGTACTAGGCGATCACTCCAGATGATCGGAGAGCAAAATTTATTTGAAAAAGGGTCCAATGTAAGTCAAGTAAGGACCCACGTTTATAAAAAATATTCTAGCTAGATGCCAATATACATTGGCTCTGCTATTGACATGCTACTGATTACCATTAGCTATTTTACATGGTGATTTTAACACTTTCAAATTAGTCAATAAAAGCTTCAACTAATATACATGTTACAATCGAACAGCTACCACTTTATAGGGGGGCACCAAAAACAAAAAAACACACCATAAACTATACACTACTGACGTCCAACATCTTGGACTTGCAACTGTAATTGAAACCTAATGTCATATTTTTCTAATGAGACTCAGAAATGTGTTAATAAAATAGAAAGCAGTTATGGGGGACGGCGTGGCGAAGTTAGTAGAGTGGCTGTGCCAGCAATCTGAGGGTTGCTGGTTCATTCCCCACCTTCTACCATCCTAGTCACGTCCGTTGTGTCCTTGGGCAAGACACTTCACCCTTGCTCCTGATGGGTCCTGGTGAGCGCCTTGCATGGCAGCTCCCGCCGTGAGTGTGTGAAAGTGTGTGTAAATGGGCGAATGTGGAAATACTGTCAAAGCGCTTTGGGCTCCTTAAAAAGGGGTAGAAAAGCGCTTACGCTATAAGGGACGGCGTGGCGCAGTGGAAGAGTGGCCGTGCGCAACCCGAGGGTCCCTGGTTCAATTCCCACCTAGTACCAACCTCGTCACGTCAGTTGTGTCCTGAGCAAGACACTTCACCCTTGCTCCTGATGGGTGCTGGTTGGCGCCTTGCATGGCAGCTCCCTCCATCAGTGTGTGAATGTGTGTGTGAATGGGTAAATGTGGAAGTAATGTCAAAGCGCTTTGAGTACCTTGAAGGTAGAAAAGCGCTATACAAGTACAACCCATTTATACAACTACAACCCATTTACCATTTATCATTATCAGCTAATTTTTAAATGTTGCAACAAAAACATTTATTATATTATCAATAACAATATTTATTAACACACACAACATTACCGGATATTGGTACAGTGGAGTAACGATATTGATTCCCAGGTAATGGGAATTGGTACCGTTTTGGTTCAAATATGAATGGTACCCATCGCAAATTACATTATTACATAAAAGGATCTTAGTTGTTTGTAGTACATTTAGTGAATTGTTTTTTCATATAATATTTTTTATCTAAAACGTTTTTTTCTTTTTAAAAGGCATGTTACATGTTACAATTACAGTGTTTCTGATTTCAATTTATTTTAATGGGTAGGGCTGATTTGAGTGTTTTGAGTTACAAGCTCAGTCGTGGAACCAATTAAGGTCGTAAGTTGAGGTACCACTGTACTGTATACACAGTATACATGACCTACTGTATTTTTAAGTAATAATAATACATAACTGTAATGATGTGCGTTTAGTATTTTTGTAAACAGTACATTGTAAAAAGTACAACAATTGTTTTGCTAAATACCCAGGCTGTTAATTCTGGAGCACTGTGGTATACACTTACAAAGTATAGGTCTAATAAATGTTAAGTGTTAAGCAATGTACATTATTAGTTTAGAAACAAATGTAATCTATTTAAAATAAGTTGCTGAAAAATTCAGCACACCAGATGCAAAAATATTACACATTTACATGAGGCAAAAACCTAAAAAAAAGTTTGGTTGAGTTTGAGTTGCTGCACACCTCTGCCTGGCTGGAAAGCTTTCTCTAGCTCAAAGCGGACTGAACTGCTCCCATGCAAGAGTCTGTGGGAGGGCAGGATGGCAAGGTACGCTGTACCAAACACCGCTTCTGGAGAAGAGCTGTAGGCTGACAGAATCTCCCCGGTCTCTTTCCCTCTCACCTAAGAGATGACGGACCAGATCATTAGAGAATTTCAGCATCTGTGTGAACAATCGAATTTAGTAAATAAATGACGTAAAGTAGTAGGACAATAATACCAAATGTCCACATTTTTTTCCCCTTGCGGTTAGTGTCAATAACATTTCTAAGTTTTGTTTTTAAAAACACATGGGAAGTGTGTTGCACACTGTATAGAAAAGGGAACAAAATCCAAAGAGTGAATTGAGAGAAAATCTGTCTCTTGGCTATGATGGTGAAGCAGTTCGAGCATATCACTGCTAGTCTGCGCCATACTGAAGCCAAATGAGCCTAATGTCAGCAAAGAATGATAAAATAATAACTTAATGGTGGACATTTGTCTATGAAAATATGGAAAAGCTGTTGATGGGGTGTTTGAAGAGGATAACGTAGAAGTTGACTCTCCAAGGTAATTGCTGTACATTATTATTACATTACTTCATAAAACTGCTGTAGTTGTTTGTACTAAATTCTATTTTATTGTTTTTATATAAGATTATTATTTGAATGTTAGTTTAGGTCACTGGATAATCAAAGCTAATTAGTCCATCCATCAATTTCTACCGCTTTTTCCCTTTGGAGTAGCGGGGGGCGCTGGAGCTTATCTCAGCTAAAATTGGTACACCCTGGACAAGTCACCACCTCCTCAAAAGGGCCAACACAGATGGACAAAATTCACACTCACATTCACACAGTAGGGCCAGTTTAGTGTCGCCAATCAACCTATCCCCAGGTGCATGTCTTTGGAGGTGGGAGGGAGCCGGAGTACCCGGAGGGAACCCACGCAGTCACGGGGAGGACATGCAAACTCCACACAGAAAGGATTGAACCCAGGACTACTCAGGACCTTCGCACTAACCCCTCCTCCACCGTGCTGCCAAGCTAATTATTATCCAAGCTATATATATGGACAAACTAGTGGACAAACTAGTGAGCATCCTTGATGATGCCAGTCACCCTCTGCATAGCGTTATCAGTAGCCAGAGGAGCCTGTTCAGTGCTAGACTGCTGCATCACAAGTGCAGGACTAATAGACTCAAAAACTCCTTTGTCCCACACGCCATTAGACTGTACAACTCCTCTCTGGGGCGGGGGGCAGGGGGTACAAGGATGACAGGAGATGCAAAACAATCACAGTGCAATATGTTTTCATAACATGGTCACTAATGCCTACTTTCTCGTTATATTCTTATTTTACTGTTATATTTTTATTCCTTTTTATTTTTTATTCTTTTTGTAATATATCTCTATTTTCTTTCCATTTAAACCCCCATTATTTACTTTTTTTTAATTGACTTCAACTCTGTACACTGCTGCTGGAATTTTAATTTTCCTGAAGGAACTCTCCTGAAGGAGTCAATAAAGTACTATCTATCTATCTATCTCTATATATATATATATATATATATATATATATATATATATATATATATATATATATATATATACATATATATATATATATATATACATATATATATATATATATATATATATATATATGTATATATATATATATTATATACATACACATAGTACATATATACATATATAAATGTATAGTACATATACACATATACATATATACATACATTTATACACACATACATATATACATATATATATATATACATATACATGTATACATGTATATACTGTACATATACATATATATACATATAAATTCCACATATATACATATACATATATTTATACACATACCTGTATATATGCATTCATATATATATAGACATCTATACATATACATATATATATATACATACATATACATATATAAACATCCATCCATTTTCTACCGCTTATTCCCTTTCGGGGTCGCGGGGGGCGCTGGCGCCTATCTCAGCTACAATCGGGCGGAAGGCGGGGTACACCCTGGACAAGTCGCCACCTCATCGCAGGGCCAACACAGATAGGCAGACAACATTCACATTCACATTCACACACTAGGGCCAATTTAGGGCCAAAATAAATAAATAAATAAAATAAATAAATACAATTAAAAAAAAAAAAAATATATATATATATATATATATATGTATATATATATATATAAACGCTAATGCCAGGTTTCAACCAATTAACAAAACATTTATGGTAGCATAGCAAGACACGCTATTCAATTAAATCTAACATCCACCGTTTAGGACTGATTTGAGACAGCTTGACTCTTTTGGGGAAGGAATGAAAGAAGGCAAGAGCACACTTTCTGCTTGAAAATATTACAAAGGGGATTCTTATGCGATCATTAAGGCTGCTGTTTCTGTTTAATCTGATTGAAAACTCAAACTGCAGCAAACCTGTGGTACGTACACACGTTTCTTTTGTATTCTGGAGAGAAATGCTTTGATTGAGGCAACACACAATCCAAGGGTAGAAAGAGATGAAACACAGTGGCTGAGGAGGGGCACTGTGTTTCATCACTAAGGCTGAGGATGGGAGGGGGCCGCAGAGAAGCCCTTAGTAAAAGAAGGTCAAGAGTTCCAAAGAAAGCAAGAATGATGAATGAATAAATAACAAGCTCAGACCCACCTTGAGTTTGAAATCAAAATAGCAACCGGAACATTCTCCAATCCAGTTTGCCTGCATGGCTTTGACCCCGTACCACTCTGGAAGGTCAGACAAGGCGTCCAGGAGAGGCTGGAGGGGCCAAAAAAACAAAAACACTTATTTAGATGGAAGTTTGTATTCAAGAGAGATTTGGTCAAAATGACTTTGAAAAACCTGAAATATCTTTACTCTCCTTCACATTAACTGACTTTGGCTTGTGAAATACAAGCCATCAAACACATAGTTATTCTGCATTACTAAATGGAAGCTATGCTTATCAACCAGAGTCGCAGCTGTTCTTATACTTAACAATTTTCTTTGCGATATGTCATGAATCTATTACACAGAAACACTCTGCAAGCTGGTCCAAAACACACAGCGACTATAGCTACCACTTGCATGAAAGAAGAGAGAAGGAAAAAATATCACCAAAAATTACACAAAAAATGATTACTTTCCTCACTAAAACAATACATAATTTGCCACATAACTGTAAACATAAAGGACAGTCTCCAAGATTGTAGCACTGTTGAGTGTGAGTCTCAGAGAAATTAAAAACCAAAAATGTTTTCACCTGTTGGAACTAAGAACCAGGTTAATTTTGTAACAACACACTCAGTAGTTAGATGGCAAACGCCACAGACATGCAAACATTGAAGACTAAAAGGCTGCTTAACTACATTATATAACAATCTGTGTGAATTTTCTAAAAATTCGAACGTTGGGTTGGCCGATTTAACATATTTGTGTATATATTTAATTTGGTCAAAAAAAGGTTGAAAAATGATAACATATATATTACTGGTGTCAAACATATGCATAAAACCTAATCTGATTAATCACATGGTTAGTGTGACCTAATTTCAATTCAGTCATGATTTAATATGAACACAGACACTTCAATCAAGTATCAATCAAAATGTATTAATTGATATAGACCCTTTCATAGTTGCAAAACAAAGTGCTTCACACCAGTTAAAAAAAGAAAAGATGAAGAAAACACGACCCGCACCAGTGACAATGACAAAACATGGCATTGCATGGAGAATTAAGTAAAACACCACCTTTTCAAGGGTTTGTATGTTCTCTATATCCAACATTATGTATTATTCTAATTGATCTTTTCACGAACACCGTTAGTGAGTGAAATACATAATTGTAGTTGTTTCCCCATATTTCTATACAATAACTCAGATATGGTAACACTACCGAGCAGTAGAGAATATTAAGTGATTTTTTGGTCCAGAATATGTTTTGCTTTATTCATTTGTGACGAGTTTCTTGCTACTTTATGTTGTATATTGTTTACATGAGGTTTCCAGTTAATTTTGTCATCTATTATTACACCCAAAAATGTGTTTTCTTTTGCCCTTTCAATATCTACTCTGTCTATTTGTATTTGTGTTTCAATTTCCCTTTTACGGTTGCCGAATAGCATTATTTTAGTTTTAATATTTGTATTAGCTTCTGTGTGTTCCCTCCTGAACAGAACAGAGTTGTGTAATCTGCAAATAATACTAACTTTAAGTCCTTTGTAATTTTACAAATGTAATTTAAATAAAGAATGAACCATTTTTGGTCCCGGTATTGATTCTTGAGGTACGCCACAAGATATTTTCAGCTCTGTGGACGTTTGTTCTTTACTCAGTTCAAGACCAAGATGGCGGCGCCCGGACGGGCTGCAACATCGCAGAGCTCTTGCTAAAGATGGAACATTTGGCAGAAATACCGGACAATTCTGCAAACTTCATGGCTGGCTCACATCGTGGTCACTCCGTGATCACGTACGACCGCCAGACACTTCTGGATGTGGACATATCGGGCCGTTTTGGACCGATAGACGCGTGCTTGCTAGACCTGCTAACTAGCACGGGAATAGTTCGGCGGCTACATCCAGCGGCCTGTGAAGCAGCGTAGTATAGTAGCAGCGGGGGCCGTCTACGGAGCAGACGCCAGCGGTGTGATCGGAAACGCGGATGTCGAGCAGGGCTAAAAACAAAGCAGAAGGCTAATCCCCACAGAACACCACTTCCCTCCATCCTGAAGCCGGATTTAAATGGAAGATGCGAGACTACTGGTCTGGGTAAGGAGTCAGTTAAATTAGAACAAGTTTTTTCTGCTTTGAGTGTTTCAGAGTTGGACGTGTTTTAATGAGGTGGCTAACTATGATGTGTGCAGTTTATCAAAGCAACAAACAAACAATCGGAAAATTCCCGTCGTATCAATTCCTAGATATGGTCGTAATTATACTAAATGCACTGGGCATAATAAACACAACATTATTAATATTGCTACTACGGATAATTTGATCAAAAATTCCCTAAAACAGCTCACTACCTATAATATAGTTTTTTTAAACATAAGATCATTGTCTCCCAAAACGTTGTTAGTTAATGATATCATCAGAGACAACAATCTTAACGTCATCGGTCTCAGCGAAACCTGGCTTAAACCAAATTACTTTTTTGCGCTAAATGAGGCATGTCCTCCTAACTTTACACATGCGCATATTGCCCGTCCTCTTAAAAGGGGTGGGGGGGGTCGCACTAATATACAACGAAAACTTTAACCTTAGTCCTAACATAAATAATAAATATAAATCGTTTGAGGTGCTTGCTATGAAGTCTGTCACACCGCTGCCTCTCCACCTGGCTGTTATCTACCGCCTCCCAGGGCCCTATTCGGACTTTATCAATGAATTCTCAGAGTTCGTTGCTGATCTAGTGACACACGCCGATAATATAATCATAATGGGGGATTTTAATATCCATATGAATACCCCATCGGACCCACCGTGCGTAGCGCTCCAGACTATAATTGATAGCTGTGGTCTCACACAAATAATAAATGGACCCACGCATCACAACGGTAATACGATAGACCTAGTGCTTGTCAGGGGTATCACCGTTTCCAAAGTTACGATACTCCCGTATACTAAAGTACTGTCCGATCATTACCTTATAAAATTCGAGGTTCAGACGCATGTTCGTCAAACTAATAATAATAATAACTGCTATAGCAGCCGCAACATTAATACGGCCACAACGACAACTCTTGCTGACCTACTGCCCTCGGTAATGGCACCATTCCCAAAGTATGTGGGCTCTATTGATAACCTCACGAACAACTTTAACGACGCCCTGCGCGAAACCATTGATAACATAGCACCGCTAAAGTTAAAAAAGGCTCCAAAAAAGCGTACCCCGTGGTTTACAGAAGAAACTAGAGCTCAGAAATTATTATGTAGAAAGCTGGAACGCAAATGGCGCACGACTAAACTTGAGGTGCACCATCAAGCATGGAGTGATGGTTTAATGACTTATAAACGCATGCTTACCTTAGCTAAAGCTAAATATTACTCAAATCTCATCCACCGTAATAAAAACTATCCTAAATTTTTGTTTAGTACGGTAGCATCGCTAACCCAACAAGGGACCCCTTCCAGTAGCTCCACCCACTCAGCTGATGACTTTATGCAACTCTTTAGTAAGAAAATTGAAGTCATTAGAAAGGAGATTAAAGACAATGCGTCCCAGCTACAACGGGGTTCTATTAACACTGATACGATTGTATATACGGCGGATACTGCCCTCGAAAATAGTTTCTCTCGTTTTGAGGAAATAACATTAGAGGAATTGTTACAACGTGTAAATGGAATAAAACAAGCAACATGTTTACTTGACCCTCTTCCTGGGAAACTGATCAAGGAGCTCTTTGTATTATTAGGTCCATCAGTGCTAAATATTATAAACCTATCACTTTCCTCGGGCACTGTTCCCCTAGCATTCAAAAAAGCGGTTATTCATCCTCTTCTTAAAAGACCTAACCTCGATCCTGACCTCATGGTAAACTACCGACCGGTGTCTCACCTTCCCTTTATTTCAAAAATCCTCGAAAAAATTGTTGCAGAGCAGTTAAATGAACACTTAGCGTCTAACAATCTATGTGAAACCTTTCAATCCGGTTTCAGGGCAAATCACTCCACGGAGACAGCCCTCGCAAAAATGACTAATGATCTATTGCTAACGATGGATTCTGATGCGTCATCTATGTTGCTGCTCCTCGATCTCAGCGCTGCTTTCGATACCGTCGATCATAATATTTTATTAGAACGTATCAAAACACGAATTGGTATGTCAGACTTAGCCCTGTCTTGGTTTAACTCTTATCTTACTGATAGGATGCAGTGCGTCTCCCATAACAATGTGACCTCGGACTACGTTAAGGTAACGTGTGGAGTTCCCCAGGGTTCGGTCCTTGGCCCTGCACTCTTCAGCATCTACATGCTGCCGCTAGGTGACATCATACGCAAGTACGGTGTTAGCTTTCACTGTTATGCTGATGACACCCAACTCTACATGCCCCTAAAGCTGACCAACACGCCAGATTGTAGTCAGCTGGAGGCATGTCTTAATGAAATTAAACAATTGATGTCTGTTAACTTTTTGCAACTCAACGCCAAAAAAACGGAAATGCTGATTATCGGTCCTGCTAGACACCGACCTCTATTTAATAATACAACTCTAACATTTGACAACCAAACAATTAAACAAGGCGACACGGTAAAGAATCTGGGTATTATCTTCGACCCAACTCTCTCCTTTGAGGCACACATTAAAAGCATTACTAAAACGGCCTTCTTTCATCTCCGTAATATCGCTAAAATTCGCTCTTTTACGTCCACTAAAGACGCTGAGATCATTATCCATGCGTTTGTTACGACTCGCCTCAACTACTGTAACGTATTATTTTCGGGTCTCCCCATGTCTAGCATTAAAAGATTACAGTTGGTACAAAATGCGGCTGCTAGACTTTTGACAAGAACAAGAAAGTTTGATCACATTACTGTACTGGCTCACCTGCACTGGCTTCCTGTGCACTTAAGATGTGACTTTAAGGTTTTACTACTTACGTATAAAATACTACACGGTCTAGCTCCATCCTATCTTGCCGATTGTATTGGACCATATGTCCCGGCAAGAAATCTGCGTTCAAAGGACTCTGGCTTATTAGTGATTCCCAAAGCCCAAAAAAAGTCTGCGGGCTATAGAGCTTTTTCATTTCGGGCTCCAGTACTCTGGAATGCCCTCCCGGTAACAGTTCGAGATGCCACCTCAGTAGAAGCATTTAAGTCTCACCTTAAAACTCATTTCTATACTCTAGCCTTTAAATAGACTCCCTTTTTAGACCAGTTGATCTGCCGTTTCTTTTCTTTTTCTCCTATGTCCCACTCTCCCTTGTGGAGGGGGTCCGGTCCGATCCGGTGGCTATGTACTGCTTGTCTGTGTATCGGCTGGGGACATCTCTGCGCTGCTGATCCGCCTCTGCTTGGGATGGTTTCCTGCTGGCTCCGCAGTGAACGGGAATCTCGCTGCTGTGTTGGATCCGCTTTGGACTGGACTCTCGCGACTGTGTTGGATCCATTATGGATTGAACTTTCACAGTATCATGTTAGACCCGCTCGACATCCATTGCTTTCCTCCTCTCCAAGGTTCTCATAGTCACCATTGTCACCGACCTCCCCCTGGGTCATTATTGTCACCGATGTCCCACTGGGTGTGAGTTTTCCTTGCCCTTATGTGGGCCTACTGAGGATGTCGTAGTGGTTTGTGCAGCCCTTTGAGATACTAGTGATTTAGGGCTATATAAGTAAACATTGATTGATTGATTGATTGACCAACCCTCTGATGCCATACCATTCTAATTTGTTTATTGCAGCCCTTTGAGACACTAGTGATTTAGGGCTATATAAGTAAACATTGATTGATTGATTGATATTAAGATATAATGATTGATTGTTTGAAATGCTTTTGCTAAATCCATAAACACTGCCTTTGCGCGCTGTTTACCATCTATTGCAGTGGTAATCTCTTCCATTATTTCAATTAATGCCATTGATGTTGAAATGTTGGCTCTGTATCTGTATTGGTTGTCTGCGAGTATTACATTTTTATTTATGAATTTGTCCAATCTGTTGTTAAACATTTTTTCAATAATTTTTGAAAATTGTGGAACTAGAGCAACAAGTCTGTAGTTTGTAAACTAGTGTTGGTCTGCGGTCTTATAAATTGGTACGACTTTTGCTATTTTCCTTTTGTCTGGGAATTTTTCCGTTTGAAATGATAAATTGCTGATATATTTTAAAGGTTCTTAAATCTCTTCAATTACCTTTTTTATCGTGTCCATATCAATTCCTTTACAATCAGTTGGTTTTGGATTAAAACATTTTCACAATATTGATTATTTCCTCTTTTGTCACACCTTCGAGAAACATCAAGTTGGGATTTTTGTCTTTAATGTCATTCAAGTCCTCAACTGACTCGGGATCTGGAATCTTTTCCTCCAGATTTTGTCCAATGTTCACAAAGTACGTATGGAAGCTTTAAACTACTTCATTCATACTGCCATTTTTTACATTTTCTTCTGAGAAGTATTTAGGGTAAAATTTCTTCGTAACTTTTTAAATAATGCTATTTAGGATGCCCCATTTTGCTCTCATATTGTTTTTGTTCCAGTCCAATAATTGTAGTATTCTTTCCTACGTGGTGGTAGTATGCTAGTTAATTCGTTCTTATACGTGTTGTACTTGTTTTCTGTGTCAGTAGATCTTTGTGTTAGAAATGTTCTATATATTGTATTTTTCTTGTTGCAAGCATTTTTCAGTCCTTTTGATTGTTTTTCTTTAGCTTCTTACTAAGTTGTTGCCATGGACAATGTTTGTCTTCAAGCATTGTGAAAAAATTAAAACAATTTCCATATGCATCACATGCATTATTGTTACTGTATACAAACCCCGTTTCCATATGAGTTGGGAAATTGTGTTAGATGTAAATACAAACGGAATACAATGATTTGCAAATCATTTTCAACCCATATTCAGTTGAATATGTTACAAAGACAACATATTTGATGTTCAAACTGATAAACATTTTTTTTGTTGTTGCAAATAATCATTTGTTTATAATTTGATGCCAGCAACACGTGACAAAGAAGTTGGGAAAGGTGGCAATAAATACTGATAAAGTTGAGAAATTCTCATCAAACACTTATTTGGAACATCCCACAGGTGTGCAGGCTAATTGGGAACAGGTGGGTGCCATGATTGGATATAAAAGCAGCTTCCATGAAATGCTAAGTAATTCACAAACAAGGATGTGGAGAGTTGTCGTATTTTACACTTCATAATGCGCCACACATTTTCGATGGGAGACAGGTCTGGACTGCAGGCGGGCCAGGAAAGTACCCGCACTCTTTGACTACGAAACCACGCTGTTATGACACGTGGCTTGGCATTGTCTTGCTGAAATAGGCAGGGGCGTCCATGATAACGTTGCTTGGATGACAACATATGTTGCTCCAAAACCTGTATGGACCATTCAGCATTAATGGTGCCTTCACAGATGTGTAAGTTACCCATGCTGTGGGCACTAATAAACCGCCATACCATCACAGATGCTGGCTTTTGAACTTTGCGCCTATAACAATCCGAATGGTTATTTTCCTCTTTGTTCTGGAGGACACCACGTCCTCTGTTTCCTAATATAATTTGAAATGTGGACTCGTCAGACCACAGAACACCTTTCCACTTTGCATCAGTCCATCTTAGGTGAGCTCGGGCCCAGCGAAGCCAGGGGCATTCCTTGATGTTGTCGATAAATGGGTTTGGCTTTGCATAGTAGAGTTTTAACTTGCACTTACAGATGTAGCAACCAACTGTAGTTACTGACAGTGGTTTTATGAATTGTTCGTGAGCCCATGTGGTGATATCCTTTACACACTGATGTTGGTTTTTGATGCAGTACCGCCTGAGGGTTCAAAAGTCCGTAATATCATTGTTTACGTGCAGTGATTTCTCCAGATTCTCTGAACTTTTTGATGATTTTATGGACCGTATATGGTGAAATCCCTAAATTCCTTGCAATAGCTCGTTGAGAAATGTTGTTCTAAAACTGTTCGACAATTTGCTTACAAAGTGGTGACCCACACCCCATCCTTGTTTGTGCATTACTTAGCATTAATGGAAGCTGCTTTTATACCCAATCATTGCACCCAACTGTTCCCAAGTAGCCTGCACACCTGTGGGATGTTCCATTTAAGTATTTGATGACCATTTCTCAACTTTATCAGTATTTATTGCCACTTTTCCCAGCTTATTTATCACGTGTTGCTGGCATCAAATTCTAAAGTTAATGATTATTTGAAAAAAAAAAAAAAAGGTTTATCAGTTTGAACATCAAATTTGTTGTCTTTGTAGCATATTCAACTCAATATGGGTTGAAAATGATTTGCAAATCATTGTATTCCATTTTATATTTACATCTAACACAATTTCCCAACTCATATGGAAACAGGGTTTGTACATTGTCTCATCTAGGCCAGGTCATTCTTGAAAACTGTCATACTTTGTTCAGTGAATTATTCTTTGAAATGTTTTTTTTTCTTTTTTTTTTATCATCAATGTTCCTCTTTTTGTAGTTTCCATCATAGATTGTGAAAACTGGGAGACGATCATTGATGTGGGATATTAGCAGGCCACTTGCGGTATTATTATCAAGATTCATTAGTAAAAATATTATGCAGCTGAGATAGGCTCCAGTACCCTCCACCCCCCACAAACCCCAAAAGGAACAAGTGGTAAAAAATGGATGGATGGATTATCAATAAGTGTGGCACTGTGTCCTGAGATTCTGCTTGGCCTTGTGATGTTAGGCTATAAATTTAGGCTATGCATTGTGTCTATAAAGTTATCTATGGGCTTTTGTTTGTTAGGGTTCAAGAAGTCAATCTTGAAGTATCCACATAAGAAAGTTATTTCTTGACTTATTTCAGTAAAATTTGCCAAAATCCAGTTCTCAAATGTATCAAAGTTAGACATAGGTGATATATACTGTATATACAGCTGATTAATATGTTCTTGTATTTTCCTTGACATATTTCAATGGTTAGACATTCTAAGGTAATAATAGCTAATGACACATTTTTTACCACTTTGCAGTTTCAATTCTTCATCACGTACAACAGCTACACCCCCTCCGTTTTTGTTGGTTCTCTAGGTATAATTTAGTTAATATCCTCCTAGGTCAAAATCCATTCCCTTTTTAGCATTTATCCATGTTTCTGAGATAGTTAACTTAATGTGTCAATAGTGCTGTCATATTTATTCTATTCAAATCTCTCATGGAGAGAGCCAAAGTGCTGTTTGAAGTCTTCCATATTAACTTGTTTTCTTCTGCAGCCTGTCACTGTCATGTTAATTGACCATTTGTGCATGAAAAAACATAACACTACTTGGACAAACTGCATTGCCAGAGACCTTTTAGGGATTGACTCATTCTGCACTTCAACTGGATCAATTGCGTTAACATATTTATTCAAATTAATAATGAGGATGGATATTTTGCATTATTGCATTTCTTTTGACAGCCGTATGTTTATATATATATATATATATATATATGTATATATATATATATATATGTATATATATATATCAGGGCTGCGAATCTTTGGGTGTCCCACGATTCGATTCAATATCGATTGTAGGTGTTGCGATTCGATTATATATAGATTTTTTTTGATTCAACGCGATTTTCGACTCAAAAACGATATTTTTCCGATTTAAAATGATTCTGTATTCATTCAATACATAGGATTTTAGCAGGATCTACCCCAGTCTGGTGACATGCTAGCAGAGTAGTAGATTCTTTTTTTTAAAGCTTTTATAAATGTAAAGGACAATGTTTTATCAACTGATTGCAATAAAGTAAATTTGTTTTAACTATTAAACAAACCCAAAATACGACTTATTTTATCTTTGTGAAAACATTGGACACAGTGTGTTGTCAAGCTTATGAGATGCGATGCAAGTGTAAGCCACTGTGACACTATTGTTCTTTTTTTTTTTAATTTTTATAAATGTCTAATTATAATGTCAATGAGGGATTTTTAATCACTGCTATGTCGAAATATAACTAATATTGATACTGTTGTTGATGATATTAATTTTTGTTTCACTACTTTTGGTTTGTTCTGTGTCGTGTTTGTGTCTCCTTTCAATTGCTCTGTTTATTGCAGTTCTGAGTGTTGCTGGGTCAGGTTTGGTTTTGGAATTGGATTACATTGTTATGGTATTGCTGTGTATTGGTTTGTTGGATTGATAAAAATAAAAATAAAAATTGAAAAATCGATTTAAAAAAAAAATGGGAATCGATTCTGAATCCCACAACGTGAGAATCGCGCGATTCGTATTCGAATCAAATTTTCCCCACACCCCTA
The DNA here is from genome assembly GCF_033978795.1 of Nerophis ophidion. Classification (NCBI taxonomy): domain Eukaryota; kingdom Metazoa; phylum Chordata; class Actinopteri; order Syngnathiformes; family Syngnathidae; genus Nerophis; species Nerophis ophidion. Next base: position 38,789,951 of record NC_084621.1, on the reverse strand, counting down.
ATAATATATATACATATATATATATATATATGTTTTTTTATCTAAAACATACATTTGTAAATATATATTAAATATTGTACATACTGTACATATAGACTGCATATTAAATATATCAATCCATCCATCCATCCATCTTCTTTGTCCTATCCGAAGTCGGGTCGCTGGGGCAGCAGTCTTAGCAGAGAAGCCCAGACACCCCTCTCCCCAGCTATTTCGTCCTGTTTTTCTCAGAGGATCCCCAAGGTGTTTCCAGGACAGTTGGGAAACATAACCTCTTCATCGTGTCTTGGTTCTTCCCTGTGGCATCTTACCAGTCAGACGCGCCCTTAACACTTCCGCAGGGAGTCATCCGAGGTGCATTCTGACCAGATGCCCAGATCACCACATCTGGCTCCTTTTTTGTGTGGAGGAGCAGCGGCTTTACTCTGAGCTTGTCCCAAATGATAAAGCTTTCCACCCGATCTCTAAGACAGAGCCCCGCCACTCGACGGCGGAAAATTATTTCGGTCGCTGTACCAGTGATCGTATTCTTTAGGCCCTAACCCAAATATCATGGTCATAGGTCATGACAGGAACAAAGATAAACCGGTAAAATGAGAGCTCTGCTTTCCAACTCAGCTCATTTTCACCAAAATGGATGGATGCAGGGTCCGCCTGTAAATCTCACGATCCACTCTTCCCTCGCTCATGGTGAACAAGACTCCGAGGTACTTGAATTCCTCCACCTGGGGAAATATCCAGTCCCGACCCCAGAGATGGAACGCCACCCTTTTAGAGGATAGGAACATGGACTCAAACTTGGAAATGCCTAGTTTCATCCCAGTCGCTTCACACTTCTCTGAGCACTCCCCACAAGCCTTCCTGAGGGACAAGGTGGAATTCCTTCTCCAAGTCCACAAAGCAGATGTAGACTGGTTGGGCAAACGACCATGCACCCTCGAAGACCCTGCTGAGAGTATAGAGCTGGTTTACAGTTCCACAACCAGGATGAAAAACCACACTGTTTGTCCTGAATCTGAGGTTCAACTATCGGCGTAGCCTCCTCCAGTACACCCGAATAGACGTTACCGGACAGGCTGAGGAGTATGATCCAGCGATAGTTGGAAAAGACCATCTGGTTCCCCTTTTTAATCCAGAGGCACTGCCCCGAATGTCCACGCAATGCTGCAGAGTCTTGTCAACACAGCCTCAAAGCATCAAGAGCCTTAAAGGGGAACTGTACCTATTTTGGAATTTTCCCTATTGTTCACAATCATTAGTAGAGACAAGAAGACATTCTATCATGTAAAAATGGTCTCTTTCTAGGTAGCTAGCAATGCGCCTAATGGGAGCAATCAATTCTACCACTAAATCACTTTAAAAATGCATTCAAAAACCGTCACTAATACTTAATTTACCGACATTGTTATTGTAAGAGGGAACACTGAGGAACTTTCTTTCTAGCGTAGTAACACATCGACATGCTTCAGTATTAGCCGCAAAAGCTAACTACGGCAAAGATAAGCTAGCTTCTACGTCAACATGAAACACATTTGAGTTTGTAATGCACAATACTGCAATAAGACCCCAATCTGTACTGATTGAAAAACATTAACAATCATATTACAACATCTGTAAAGTATTAGCCCATATTTCATGTTTTGTTTGTACAAAACTAGCTATACAGTGTATGCTGTCTGTTATGATACACACATGACGTACTGCATGTATCATGATCAATTATAAATATAAACTGTGAATCACTCAATAGACAGTTGTCTCTTTGGTTCATTTTTTACGATATTTCTGGTTTATTTGTGTTAAGTACGCCACTTGTGTCGAAATAGCTGGTCTCCAAGTTCCACATTTGCAGCTTCAAGTGACTTTCACCTCACTCTATCGGCTTCCGTATGCTCAAACATTTCCCCCTCCTTTAGAGATCGTTTCTAGAAGCAGCGGTTAATCCTCCGTTCATTCCGGTTGAAAGATATAAGGTTTTGAATCCTCATTAGTGTAAAAATAGTGGTCTTCCTAGTTTGTTACCAAATCTGCCATGATTAGAACACACACAAGCGTTTTGTATCCGGAAGTAGGAACACACTGGATGTCGGACATGCGCTGCTTGGAAACGGAAATCAATGTGCTGCCATTGATTAAAATAATCAAAATACGGTAAAATATTGAACGTATTACATATTGTTATGAACGTGTTTGTTACTACATTATACTGGGTGATCCAAAAATAATATGCCAAAATGATCACTCTATATTCAAAAAATGAAAAACAATACAAAATCTAGCTTGTGATCAAGGGGATGGGTTAAATGAAGAGGATAAATTTCACCACACCTAGTGTGTGTGTGACAATCATTGGTACTTTAACATTAACTTTTGAACAGATGTGTTGTACATAAGTTTAAGTATTTATTTCATGCTTTACAAGTGCTCAATTTGGCCACCACCAGCAGCACGGACAACATCAAGATTATACGCGCCCCAGGATTTGTTGAGGGGTCGCCATTTTGAGGGTAAATCAACACTAGGTCTTCCTACAATTGAACAGCGCCGAAAGGATTACATGACCACAGCAGTGATATTGTAACACAAAAAAACTTGGATAACATGTATCAAATGACCATTGATTTAGTCTGTTACAATGCTTTAGAACGGAATAAATCCGTGAGTGCAGTTCCCCTTTAAGAAACTCCAGAGGGATCTAAACCACCTCTGTGGCCCTGCTATGGAGGAGCTTCCTAATTACCTCTGTAATCTCAGCCCCAGAAATAGGAGAATCCACTACAGAGTGCCAAGGCACTGCTCCCTCATCGGAAGACGTGTAGGTGGGATTAAGTAGCTCTCGAAGGATTCCTTCCACTGATCCAAAACATTCCCAGTCAAGGTCAGCAGCACACCGTCCCCACTATACACAGTGTTGACAGTGCACTGCTTCCCCCTCCGGATGGTGGTCCAGAATCGTTTCAAAGACGTCCGGAAGTTGTTCTCAATGGCGTATCCAAATTCCTCCCATGTCCGAGATTTTGTTTCTGCAACCGCCAAAGCCACACAGCACTTGGCCCGTCTGTACCTGTACGCTGCCTGCGGGGTCCCTCGAACCAAAAGGACCTGATAGGACTGCTTCTTTAGCTTGACGGCATATCTCACTGCTGGTGTCCACCAGCGGGTTATGGGATTACTGCCCCGGCTGGCAACGACCACGTTGCAGCCACAGCACCGATCGCATGCCTCGACAATAGAGGCACGGAACATGGTCTATTTGGGCTTAATGTCCAGCGTCTCCCTCGTAACATGTTCAAAGTTCTTCCGGAGGTGGGAATTGAAACCTGATGGGAGACTCTGCCAGATGTTCCTACCAGGTCTGTCCGCCATCATCCCTCACCATCGGAGCCGATTCACCACCAGGTGGTTATCGGTTGAAAGCTCCGCCCCTATTTTCACCGGCGTGTCCAAGTTATTAGATCGCAAATCGGATGACACAACCACAAAGTTGATCATCGAACTGCGGCCTAGGGTGTCCTAGTGTCAAGTGCAAATATGAACACCCTTGTATTTGTTACGGACAATCTGTGACAAGCACAAAAGTCCAGGCGGCTGTTCTTCCCAATCACGACTCTCCAGAAACGTCCCCATTTCATGGACCAACTCAGGCTCCCTCGACCTCAGCAAGGTCTCAAGAGCCAGTTTCTGTAGCCGAGAATCGGACCGCGAGGGGCCCTGCCTTCGACTGCCGCACAGCTATATACTGTATCAATCAATCAATCAATCAATCAAACAAACTTTATTCATATAGGTCTTCATCACAAGTCTCTCAAAAGGGCTGCACAAACCACAACAACATCATCGGCTCAGATCCCACATCAGGGCGAGAAAAAACTCAACCCATTGGGCGTAATGAGAAACCTTGGAAGGGACCGCAGATGTGGGGACCACTGCCCCCTGGGTGACCGGTGCAATGGATGTTGAGTAAATACAGTAATAATGTGAGAGTACAGTCCATAGCAGGGAAAAATTATTTCATGTAGAAACGTCACGGTGCAGAGACGTAACCGACTGATGCACAGGGAGGGATGAACCCGGGTCCAGACTTCATGTGTAAGTCCAGTCCATTGGGAGGCCAGTAGGGGATCATCTTAAATGGAGACAAGTCAGCAGCGCAGAGACGTCACTGATGCTAAGAGGACGGAGTCCGTCCTGGGTCCCAACTTTGAATAGGCGGCGCCTCATCCTTGGAGGCTGATACGTGGTCACCTGATAACCACTCCACACAGGAGAGGGGAGCAAAGCAGAAAAGAGAAACAGCAGATTAACTGGTCTAAAAGGGGCCTATTTAAGGGCCAGTGTGTATAAATGTGTTTTAGGATGAGACTTAAATGTTTCTACTGAGGTGGCATCTCTAACTGTTACTGGTAGGGCATTCCAGAGTACTAGAGCACGAATAGAAAATTAATAGAAAACAATTCAATGAGATGACAAAACATTTTAGCTAGTATTGATGTTAGTTTAACACTGATAAAGTTTGCAGTTAAAATATATATGAACATCCCAGTAAACAAACTAAAGACTTTATGAACAAGTTATGACAACGTTCACGACACATCACCTGCGGCATGTTTCCTCACGTCAATAACTCTGTCACAGCAGCTGAAGGATGCTATATTGAGAAAATAAAAGCAACATCAACTAATTTTTTCATTTAATAGTGCATCTGTCTCCAATATTGTCCACGCCTGTCTCCATCTAAACATAGCGGTGAGCTCTTAAACACACGGCAGGAAACGAGGAAATTTAACGTTAGACACACCAAACCGTTTACTCGGAGGCGAAATCTCCAGAGCAAAGCTTGTGTTGTTAGTCCGCTATGACTATCAAGCCAAACGACGATAGTGTGCATGCGCCTGATTTAGTGTTGTCTAAAATGCATTAATAAAAGACAGTTTTTCGGTCATTAAAAAGTAAAACGGTGTTACTGACCGTCTGGAATTTGATTGTGAATAATCATTATACCGTTTACTGTTACATCCCTCGTCCATTAACAATTAAAAAGTCCAATATATATGTATGTATGTGTATATATATATATATATATATATATATATATATATATATATATATATATATATATATACATACATATATATATATATATACACATGTATATATATATATATATATATACACACACACACACATATACATGCATATATACATATATGTATACATATATATACTGTACATATACATACATATGTATACATATATACACATATATGTATACATATATATAGACATATCAATCAATCAGTCAATCAATGATTATTTATACATCCATAAATCACTAGTGTCTCAAAGGGCTGTACAAACCACAACACAAACCACTACGACATCCTCGGTAGGCCGACATAAGGGCAAGGAAAACTCACACCCAGTGGGACGTCGGTGACAATGATGACTATGAGAAACCTTGGAGAGGACCGCATATGTGGGCAACAGTCCCCCCCCCTCTAGGGGACCGAAAGCAATGGATGCTGAGCGGGTCTAACATGATGCTGTGAAAGTTCAATCCATAGTGGATCCAACACAGCAGCGAGAGTCCCGTCCACAGTGGAGCCAATAGGAAACCATTCCAAGCGGAGGTGGATCAGCAGCGGTCCATCCTGGGTCCCAACTCTGGACAGCCAGTACTTCATCCATGGCCATCGGACCGTACCCCCTCCACAAGGGAGAGTGGGACAGAGGAGAAAAAGAAAAGAAACGGCAGATCAACTGGTCTAAAGAGGGGGTTTATTTAAAGGCTAGAGTATACAAATTAGTTTTAAGGTGAGCCTTAAATGGTTCTACTGAGGTGGCATCTCTAACTGTTACCGGGAGGGCACTCCAGAGTACTGGAGCTCGAACACAAAACGCTCTACAGCCCGCCGACTTTTTTTGGGCTTTAGGAATCACTAATAATCCGGAGTCCTTTGAACGCAGATTTCTTGCCGGGACATATAGTACAATACAATCGGCAGTAAAGGCTGGAGCTAGACCGTGTAGTATTTTATACAAAAGTAGTAAAACCTTAAAGTCACATCCTAAGTGCACAGGAAGCCAGTGCAGGTGAGCCAGTACAGGCGTAATGTGATCAAACTTTCTTGTTCTTGTCAAAAGTCTAGCAGCCGCATTTTGTACCAACTGTAATCTTTTAATGCTAAACATGGGGAGACCCGAAAATAATACGTTACAGTAATCGAGACGAGACGTAACAAACGCATGGATAATGATCTCAGTGTCGTTAGTCGACAAAATGAAGCGAATTTTAGCAATATTACGGAGATGAAAGAAGGCCGTTTTAGTAACGCTTTTAATGTGTGACGCAAAGGAGAGAGTTGGGTCGAAGATAATACCCAGATTCTTTACCGAGTCGCCTTTTTTAATTGTTTGGTTGTCAAATGTTAAAGTTCTATTATTAAATAGAGGTCGGTGTCTAGCAGGACCGATAATCAGCATTTCCGTTTTTTTTGGCGTTGAGTTGCAAAAAGTTAGCGGACATCAATTGTTTAATTTCATTAAGACACGCCTCCAGCTGACTAGAGTCCGGCGTGTTGGTCAGCTTAAGGGGCATGTAGAGTTGGCTGTCATCAGCACAACAGTGAAAGCTAATACCCTATTTGGGTATGATGTCACCTAGCGGCAGCATGTAGACGCTGAAGTGAGCAGGGCCAAGGACCGAACCCTCGGGAACTCCCCATGTTACCTTAACATAGTCCGAGGTCACAGTGTTATGGGAGACGCATTGCATCCTGTCAGTAAGATAGGAATTAAACCAAGACAGGGCTAAGTCTGACATACCAATTTGTGTTTTGATACGCTCTAATGAAATATTATGATCGACGGTATCGAAAGCAGCGCTAAGATCAAGGAGCAGCACTATAGATGACGCATCAGAATCCATCGTTCGCAATAGATCATTAGTCATTTATGTGAGGGCTGTCTCCGTAGAGTGATTTGCCCTGAAACCGGATTGAAAGGTTTCACATAGATTATTCGACACGAAGTGTTCATTTAGCTGCTCTGCAACAATTTTTTGGAGGATTTTTGAAATAAAGGGAAGGTGAGACACCGGTCGGTAGTTTACCATGAGGTCAGGATCGAGGTTAGGTCTTTTAAGGAGAGGATGAATAACCGCTTTTTTGAAGGCTAGGGGAACAGTGCCAGAGGAAAGTGATAAGTTTATAATATTTAGCACTGATGGACCTAATAATACAAAGAGCTCCTTGATCAGTTTCGAAGGAAGTGGGTCAAGTACACATGTTTGTTTTATTCCATTTACACGTTGTAACAATTATTGTAATGTTATTTCCTCAAAACGAGAGAAACTATTTTGGAGAGCAGTATCCGCCGTATATACAGTCGTATTTGTGTTAATAAAACCCAGTTGTAGCTGAGACGCATTGCCTTTAATCTCCTTTCTAATGACTTCAATTTTCTTATTAAAAAATTTCATTAAGTCGTCTGCTGAGTGGGTGGAGCTACTGGAAGGAGTCCTTTGTTGGGTTAGCGATGCTACCGTACTAAACAAAAATTTAGGATCGCTTTTATTAAGGTGAATGAGATTTGAGTAATATTTAGCTTTGGCTAAGGTAAGCATGCGTTTATAAGTTATTAAACTATCACTCCATGCTTGATGGTGCACCTTAAGTTTAGTCGTGCGCCATTTGCGTTCCAGCTTTCTGCATAATAATTTCTGAACTCTAGTTTCTTCTGTAAACCATGGGGTACGCCCTTTGGAGCCTTTTTTAACTTCTGCTGTGCTATACTATCAATGGTTTCGCGCAGGGCATCGTTAAAGTTGTTCGTGAGGTTATCAATAGAGCCCACATACTTTGGGAATGGTGCCATTACCGAGGGCAGTAGGTCAGCAATAGTTGTCGTTGTGGCAGCATAATTGTTGCGGCTGCTATAGCAGTTATTATTATTATTATTAGCTTGCCGAACATGAGTCTGAACCTATAATTTTATAAGGTAATGATCGGACATTACTTTAGTACACGGGAGTATCATAACTTTGGAAACGGTGATACCTGTGACAAGTACTAGGTCTATCGTATTACCGTTGCGATGCGTGGGTTAATTTATTATTTGTATAAGACCACAGCTATCAATTATAGTCTGGAGCGCCACGCACGGTGGGTCCAATGGGGTATTGATATGGATATTAAAGTCCCCCATTTTAATTATATTATCGCCTAGTGTCACTAGATCAGCAACGAACTCTGAGAATTCATTGATAAAAGTCCGAATAGGGCCCTGGGGGGCGGTAGATAACAGCCAGGTATAGAGGCAGCGGTGTGACAGATCTCATAGTAAGCACTTCAAACGATTTATATTTATTATTTATGTTAGGACTAAGGTCAAAGTTTTTGTTGTATATTAGTGCGACCCCCCCCCACACCGCTCTTAAGGGGACAGGCAATATGCGCTACGTATAGTTAGGAGGAGATGCCTCATTTAAATAATAAATGATAAATGGGTTGTACTTGTATAGCGCTTTTCTACCTTCAAGGTACTCAAAGCACTTTGACATTACTTCCACATTTACCCATTCACACACACATTCACACACTGATGGAGGGAGCTGCCATGCAAGGCGCCAACCAGCACCCATCAGGAGCAAGGGTGAAGTGTCTTGCTCAGGACACAACGGACGTGACGAGGTTAGTATTAGGTGGGATTTGAACCAGGGACCCTCGGGTTGCGCCCGGCCACTCTCCCACTGCGCCAAATTTGTCTGGTTTAAGCCAGGTTTCGCTGAGACCAATGACGATGAAGATTGTTGTCTCTGATGACCTCATTAACTAATAACGTTTTGGGAGACAATGATCTTATGTTTAAAAAAACTATATTATAGGTAGTGGGCTGTTTTAAGGAGTTTTTGATCAAATTATCCGTAGTAGCAATATTACTAATGTTGCGTTTATTATGCGTAGTGCACTTAAAATAATTACGGCCATATCTAGGAATTGATATGACGGGAATTTTCCGATTGTTTGCTTGGTGCTTTGATAAACTGAACGCATCATAGTTTGCCACCTCAGTAGAACGCATGTCCAACTCTGACAGAGTCATGGCAGAAAAAACTTGTTCTAACGTAACTGACTCCTTACCCAGACCAGTAGGCTCGTATCTTCCATTTAAATCCGGCTTCAGGATGGAGGGAAGTGGTGTTCTGTGGGGATTAGCCTTTTGCTTTGTTTTTACCCCCGCTCGGCATCCGCGTTTCTGCTTCCGATCACACCGCTTGCGTCTGTTCCGTAGACGGCCTCCGCTGGTACTATACTCCGCTGCTTCACAGGCTGCTGGATGTAGCCGGCGAAGTATTCCAATGCTAGCTAGTAGGTTCAACAAACACGCGTCTTTCAGTCCAAAACGGCCTGATCAATCCACATCCAGAATTGTCTGGCGGTCCTAAGTGATCACGGAGCGTCCACGCTGAAAGCCAGCCATGAAATTTGCAGAATAGTCCGGTATTTTTGCCAAATGTTCTATTTCTACCCAGAGCTCCTCCACGCCGCAGTCGTCCGGGCGCCGCCGTCTTGGAACTCAACTCATATATATATATATATATATATATCATCCCAGATGATATATATATATATATATATATCATCCCAGATGATATATATATATATATATATATATATATATATATATATATATATATATATATATCATCTGGGATGATATATATATATATATATATATCATCTGGGATGATATATATATATATATATATATATATATACACACACATATATATATATATATATATATCATCCCAGATTTTGCCCAGCAGGCTATGGATGTGACACAGGAGTTTTGGTCCTCCTTGCTTGAGGATTTCTGCTGGAATCCCATCTGGTCCAGAGGCCTTGTTGTTGCTCAGTTTCCTCACGGCATCCAGGACCTCATTTTCGGTTGGGGGTTGACCCAACTGCTCCATGATGGGACACTGAGAGATCTGGTTGATGGTTTTGAGCTCGACTGTGGTCTTTCGGTTCAGGAGTTCTTTGAAGTGTTCTTGCCATCTGGAACTGATACCAACATTGTCCTTCAGCAAGGTTTGTCCATCTTTGGAGCGGAGAGGGTTTAGGCCTCGATAGCAGGGCCCATACACGGCCTTGGTGGCGTTAAAGAAACCCCTGGTGTCTCCCGAGTCTGCAAGTCTCTGGATTTCCAGGGCCTTCTCCAACCACCACTGGTTCTTCAACTCTCGTACTCTACTTTGGACAAGTGCCTTTGCCTTGGAGTGGGCCTCCCTTTTGGCCATGCAGCTGATGTCATTTTGCCAAGTGCAGAAGGCTTTCCTTTTGGCGTCAATTAGATGTTGTATTTCGACATCGTTGTCGTCGAACCAGTCTTGATGTTTCCTGGTCTTGTAGCCAAAGGTGTCTCTGCTGGTCTCAAGAAGTGTGGTTTTGAGAGCCCTCCAGTGTTCCTC